>NC_142838.1:21520151-21823181 GCF_061612785.1 Hesperophylax consimilis
TCCTCTTTAGTAGAGATATTATAAACCGCTACCTTATAAACCTTAAAAATGTTATAGTAGAAACAATACAACAAATTAATATTTGAAAAATGATTTCCATTCATTTTTTTGATGTCGAAGATTCGTAAACCGGGAATTTTCGTTTGTCTTTCATTATTTTTTTACATTGGACTAACTAAAAGAAAAATGAGATTGATTAACCCTTTTTACTTTGCAGCAACATGTTCTTTTCCGAGCGATTTTTAATTCTCCGACACAAAAGTTTAATAGTTCTTTGAAATGGAATTAAGAAGCCCCCACATAATATTTCATAAAACCACTAAATTCTATGAACACTGGTACAAGTTGATCATTGTATGTAATTCTCACACCAAGCCAATTATTGTTGAGTACCGTATGCAAGTCATTGTCAAGGATATTGCGGCTTTGTTTCCGAATCTAGTTACACCTTGTACTTGATCATATATATTTAGTATATCTGAAAAGCACCATTAGCTATACTAATTGAAGACTAGTGATAAATATCAGCCATAATTTCGTAACAGAAAAAAAGGTATATCGTTTTTTAAAATTCTGATTTTATACTAACATAAACGGGTTTCATAACTTTGAATCTATTTTGCATCTAAACAACAAAAAAGTCAATTATTAGCACACTTAACTCAAAGGGGGTGTTATATTACATCAAATTGGGTTAGTTATAATATTTGTAAAGTTGTACAAAGTTGGTTAATGAAAAAAAAATTTTTCGATCTTGGTAGACCTCAGGATCTTTGTTAAAAATTCAAAAAGGTATAAAAACTGACAAAAACTTTGCGGTTTTTTAGATGTTTAGGTCTGCCGAGGTTGAAAACTTTTTTTTGTCATTAGCTTTCTGTCATGTACCTACAACATAACAAAAAATCATAACAACCCAATTTGAAGCAAGTTTAGATGTTTAAATTTACTGTTTTATGATGGTTTATTCAAAATATTTATCTTGTTCCGAATGAATGAAATTTGTAACTTTTTTGTAGATTTAGGTGTAATTAAAATATTTATTTTATATTTTAGGCATTACTGCTAGATAGACGACTTGCTTGACATGTGCTTGTAGCACCTTTAGAACATTTCCATCTTTCTATTTGACATACCAAAAGAGGAAAGAGTGGTTATAATGAACCTCTTACTAAAGAGAACTACAAGGAAACGAGCATATTTGCGGGGTTGTAATCTTTCTCTTAAAGAGATCTATTTTTTTTATTTAGGCAATAACTTTTTGTCATAGTTTTTTTAATTGTTCACCCATGATTTTAATTTCCACTTTTGTTTGTTTTTGTATTTTATTTAGTAACTGGTATTTACATTCCTTTTAACTTTATTTCCCGCAAGCTGCGAACAACCACTTACCGCGAACAGCACGCCCTATGTAGGTACCAACCGGGGAAAAAACAAAGATTTAAGATTCAATTTAAAAGTGGAAAACCTTGTACATTCTTTTTTTACAAGTAGGTATATGAAAACGAAATATATATTTATTACGTAGGTACCTACCTACTTAATCACGTACCAGCTACCTAATTTATTAGTTAATTTCTGGACGAAGACTTTGACAATCCTTTGTATTTCTATGCCACATAGAATTGGTTTTTGATCTTTCCGGGCTTCCTGTTTGGTGTTGACAAGGCAGAAAAAACAGGTTAATTGGTGTGTTTATTTCTGGTAAAAGTGCAGAGGTGGAATCACATTAATTGGTGTGTTTATTTCTGGTAAAAGTGCAGTGGTGGAATCACATTAATTGGTGTGTTTATTTCTGGTAAAAGTGCAGGAGTGGAATCACATTAATTGGTGTGTTTATTTCTGGTAAAAGGGCAGGAGTGAAAAACACATAAGTTTGTGTGTTTGTTTCTGGTAAAATTGCAGGACTGGATAACACATTAATTGGTGTGTTTATTTCAGGTAAAAATGTAGGTTTGGAATTAAGCGAACCAAATATCTTACACATATTATTTAATCATATTTTGGTATTTGTTCATTTTGACGACGCATTCGAGATAGTTTTTGTATGAGTGCTCCTTCAAAAAGAGGAACTAAAAATTATTTTAACGTAACTGTCCTTAGAATGCGAGCGATATAGTTAATAGAAATGAACGAATAAGATTGACCGGTAATTCTGTAAATTTTTTGGCTTCAACCTTTGTGTTTTATCACTGTCAGTCTATTTGATGTGAAATATCGTTGCGGATGTAGTAACATACGTTAAAAAAAACATAAAAGAATATCTTTGTGATCTTTTACATTATTAAAAACAACGGATAATATTTTCCTCTCGTCGAAAACTTAATACACGCTTAGACAAAGGAAAACATCAACGAAAGCAATATGCTAGAGTCCGTCATAACGCAGGAATATTCCTAGCATGGCGGACGAAAAGTACGCCAATATGAACATTTATTTAGTAATATATAATCAACAAAGTCAAACCTTAAAATATACTAACTTCCGGTAATTGTTTGATTTCGGTTTACTCCTGACCTTCGGTTTATTGTACCTTTTTGAATCTCTACTCAAAATATTCTCATTTCTGAGAACAAACTGCCTCCTGTTTTATATTATATTTTAGTGTTAATGTTCTTGTTTTGTCTTGTGTCATAAAAGCACTGTTATTGTTATAATTTGTTTTGTCATCGCTTTGTGTAAACTGTATATTTAGTGTTATATTATTAGATCTGTATTGGATAAGGCGCACGGTAAGAATAATTTAAAGAACATGACCTCTAATACTAAATTACTATTTTTAAGTTTGTTGTAGTAAAGCACACTTTAAGTGAAATGACACAAAAATGCGCTATAGAAGCGATGTTTCACACGGAGGCATGTAAAAATAGCACATTAATACTTGATATTGACAAAAAATCTTTTAATCATTCAATAAAAAAAATACTCGAATCCTTTAAGAAGCTCAGGTTTTACGGGTAACTATTAAAAATGAATCAGTTAGGTACTTAAGTTTTAATACTATATGATCGGAAATAACAATATCTTCCTATCGTCCTTGTAATTGAGCCGAGTATCAATTAAACGGAAATTATCAAAACCCTTCGGAGAGATTTTTATTTACAGATTTCAAATCTTTAGCAGCAGATGTTCGAAAGAAAAAAACATTAAAAAATATATTATTCGTCGAGAGAGGCTCTATTTTTTGATGGGGTTGAACGTTTTAGATATTTTTATTTGTCTGCTCAAATTACAATATCTAGATCAAGTCGTTTGATTTCGGTTATATTTAAATAGAAACATGATGGATTTTAAAACAATTTTATCAGGAAAAAATCTTTAGAAGTTAAAGACTGAATTTACTTGTGTGGCATGTCAAATTTGTTATTCAAATTTGTGGGTTACGAATAATTGAAAATATTTGATTCTTTATACTACCATCATAATAGGCGAGAAATATTACTTGTGTAATGATGAAAGAATCAACCACCAGAAGATTGAAACTAATGCTTTGAACCGTTCGACCATAACCGATTGGTGGCATTTTTTTTGCCAAATTCGTCTCTTATATTACGAGAATTCGCGCTGAAATATTTTATATCAATCATTAATGTTTAACGGGTGTTTTAAATTGTATTCACAGTTCAAAAAATATACCAGGATCTAAGAAAATCTAAGTAGTCAGAAAATCGTTTTTTACAGGTGTTCATTAGGTCAAGCTGATGCTTATAAGAAATAAGAGCAACCAAGCAAAGTGCGAGGAACTCAGGAGACCAGAAGCGCCAGCGTTAGGGCATTTGTCCGCATTATTAATTCACCTCTCGAAGGATTACCTTTTACATGGCTGCAATTTTTCAACTTGCATAATTAATTATCCCCAGGTTTAATGTTGCGAAGAAAACAAGCTTTTCCTAAATTTCCCGTGAGAAACAAAACAGATATTTTGTTACATTATTACAATATTAAATTGTAAATGATTTACAAACAACAAATAAATATGTAATTGTGAAATAATATCAAGTAGGGTGACGTGGTGTAATTGAGTAAGTGATGAATCAGGGTTCAAGTCCACGTAGCACATAAATTCTCTTGAATTTTCTGTATGTTTTTGTGTTCAATGGTAATTTTATTATAATTTTTGTTGTTTGTTTTTGGGGTGTTATGCCGTGTTGCGCTAACTCCTTCTTTAGCCGACGTTTCGGACAGCGTTGCAGTGTCCATCATCAGGGCAGATCCGGTAGATCCGAAGATGTGTAACACATCTTCGGATCTACTATCTACTATCTATCTACTATCATCAGGGCAGATCCTTACTATCTACTATCTACTATCGATCTACTATCCGAAGATGTGTAACACATCTTCGGATCTACCGGATCTGCCCTGATGATGGACACTGCAACGCTGTCCGAAACGTCGGCTAAAGAAAGAGTTAGCGCAACACGGCATAACACCCCAAAAACAAACAACAAAAATGCTTTTCGCCGTGAAAATCTAAAAACTTACCTTTATTATTATTTTTTCAATAATTAATATCACAATTCATTGACTGTAAATATGTTAAATGTGAAATAATAAGAATTTAACTGTTTCGGTCTGGCTATTGTAATTGTAATTGTTAATGGAGAGTTTGAAAAGCGCCAATTTTGAAAAGGTGTTTTAAAAAGATAAAAATAAATATAATATCTAAAAAACCAAGCCACTTTCAAATAATACATATAAATATTTTCCTGAAGTCAAATATAGGAATATCAAAAAGGCTGCGAAAAGTTTTAACTGGTAGGATAACATATGTACTCTCAATAAATAATATTATAAACGAGAAAATCCTAATTTGCAAGACAGTGGAAAGAATTTATAGTAAGGTTTTATGGAGTAACTGGATTCTTTATTACTTCATGGATATGATTTTCTGAAGAGATGTGGTTTGAGTTTTGCAAAACATATTTCACAAAGAAATTTTCGTAATGCGTCGTGCATTTGCCCAAAAACTCGGAGTATTTACGTATTTGAGTAACGCGTTGTTATTTAAATATCATATTGCCTTTACCAGGGATAGAAGGGTGGGGTTGAAATTCTATAATTAGGTCTGAAATCCTTCGGAGGACTATTGCTCGGGGGGTATATATATTTTTAATGGCTATAAGTTGTAATATTGAAAAAGCGGTGTGTAGTTAATGTGTTCATCTCAATGTAACAAAGATTTTTTGTGAACAAGCGGTAGGTATTTAATGTATTGATCTCAACGTTACAAAGACTGCTTATGAAAAAGCGGTGGGTATTTAAAAAAAGCTTCGAATCAACGAAATATGCTTTTACAAATGGAAAACGTGCCCATTTCACACATATCCTTTGTCAAACGTTTTCCAGTTGTGAAAAAAATACGCTCTAAATATTCTCAAAGACATCTTACATAATATTCAAAAATACATGTTATAAAAAAATATGAATACGAGAGTAGGTTTTAATACATACGTACATCGGCCATTTAAATAAATAATGATCATAAAAAAATCATTCAGCTCGTTTGTTTTACGGATCACTCGAGCATATTATTAACTAAAAACGTTTTCAATGATTTCTTTATATAAATGTCAAGTAACCAATTTATGTTTTTGCCTTTTATTTCGACGTTTTTTCATATAGTATTGTTCTCAGTTTCAGTATTTTGGAGAGAAGAGCATGTTTCGTGAAATAATGACAAAGAAAGAAGCACTAGAATTAGTTTATTCATAAAGCAGAACTTTGACGGCAACGGTTATATATATATATATAAATAGTTACAGGAGCCTTGTGTGATTGACGTAACTTTCATCGTAACAAATCTTACTTTGCCCATTAACGATATTAAAATAAAATAAGTAGTAGTTAATATGACATAGCAACGTTTTCGCTCTGTGAAAAGTTGCCAATCGAATGCCTACGTGTATATTGCACGCCTCTGGGGAAATGGTAACCACAACGTAGCCATTATCATAAATTAAGATTGTTTTAGAAACAGGAGTAACCACAGGGTGTAAAGTTCAAAGGTGAAAGGAAAAATAAATTGAGACCGATCCTTCGGTAAACCTTAACTAATATATTGAACGGTTCTGACGGACCCGTATTCCTTTAATCCTTGACCCTTAAAATCCCTCTAACATTGATTTAAAATACAGAAGATAGACCTTAGTCCAGTAAAAAGATCCCACATTGATTTGTCTGTAGGTTCGAAGAATATATTATTAGTTGATATAGAAGCAAATACAGCTATCTTCACCAAACTCAATAAAAAAACACTATTTTGTATATCCTTTCTAACACGAATATATTGATATATTCGTGTTAGAAAGATATTAAACAGTTAAAAGACGCTGTATTATTTTTGCACTAACACTTTTCAGTTTCAGTGTTGGTTTTTATACGTCTCGTTTTCTTTTCACTGTGGTAGAATGGCTTCCGCGTCATTGTTCATATTTTCATGATCCGGAAGGTTTTCATTTATCGAGCTTTCATTTAGTGAAAATTATTCCCAACATGTGTGGACCTGATTGTTTAGCTCAGTGAATACAATATAAACAAAACATATTGTTTACCTAATTGCGGATCGCACGCTGGTTGCCCGATTAGAGGTTCAGAACATAATTTTATGAAATTTCTGAAAGATTTTGCAAACACCTCTTTTCAATGTGCAACTTTTTTTGTAATGAAGACAAATATCCCCGGGTTAAGACTAACCTGACAACATTTGAAAATCTTCTGCTACCACTACAGTAATCGGCCAATCTTGCTTGAGTCGTGATGAAGGACTCAGCCAGCCGAGGAATTGAACGCATGATGCCCGGGTGATACCTAAACGCGATGCCAACTCAGCTAGTGACAAGCCAATGAATAATTTATCGGCGTGCAATGTTCATGTTAACTCATTTATGTTATTTTTGGATCATGCAGTGGCTTTTCTTTTTCTCTAAGTACCTATAAATATGTAGATATTAGAAAAAATATCTGGATATTCCTTTTTGTATTATGAAGTGTTTTTTTTGAGAATTCAGAAAAGTAAATATTTAAAGATAATTTTGTTTTATTTTTATTTTATTTTTGTATTTCTTTGGCATACACTATGTAACAATTTCTAGACATTTTTTGTTTTTTAATGAGTTTTATTAATCACAATGTACATTTGTTACTTATAAATTTTATTAATTAAAATAGCTAGTTGATGACACGAACGTGTCGAAACCGGTTGCTAATTAATAAAATTTATAAGTAACAAATGTACATTGTGATTGATAAAACTCATTAAAAAACAAAAAAAATTGTTTTAGTTTATATTTTCAAAATTGGAAAAAAATTGTCGAGAATAAGGATTATTCCCGATCCGCGTTGATGTATTATGAATAAGAAATTAAATTTTGTTTAGATGACACAAAGCTAAAAAATAGTTTACACTTTTTTACCTTCAATTAGTCCAATTCGACCTCCAACGCTTCCAAAGTTCTAACGCCGAACGACAGATTCGCGAGATAACAGTGGCACGTGTTTCGACCAGATATTGGTACATAATAGCGCTTCTATAAATACGGATACTATAAAAAAGAGATGTAATTAAAAAAAATCACGAATCTGAAAATGCATGTCTTGTCGGTTTTCTGCATAAGATGAGTTTTATTTTATTATTATTATTTTTTATTATAGCAACTATTTAAACATTGTACATACAAAATATGATGTTAAATATACCTATAGTAAATTGTATTTCTTAGTCCTCCTCACTACTCACTAGAGTGACCTGTGCTGAGGCGGACTAAGGTTATTCATTTCCGTTTTATGTCGTTTTTAATTTTTTTTCAGAGTTAATTCATTAATCCCTTTCAGCCAGATTTTTATTGTTGATTTGTAATCATTCAAATATTTTATCCCTCTATATCAGGAGGAAGGATGTTGTGGAGTTTCATCGCAAATACGTAAATATAATTTCTTAGTCCAAATGTGGTTTGATGACCCAAAATATATTTTATGTCATTGTGATTTGATCTTGTTTGATGAATACGCGGTATTGTAGTTATTATATCGAGTGGTAGGATCTAAACAATAAGAAGCTTTAAAACCCTCCCCTCAATTGCTTAATCAACCGATTCGGTACACTAAACTTATTACGTCAATGTAAAATAAGACAATGTATATTCTGTTATTGTTCACTGTTCACCATCGCATAGCTATCAACTTCTCCAGGATGTGTAAGGTTTTAGATTTCACTTAATTTTGTTTTGGTTGACTAAATAAGTGTACATGTTTAGTTTGATGTAATAATAAAATAAAATCCGACAATATTGTTTTAAAAACTGATTATTAGTTTGAGTATTTTTAACGAAAAAATAGTAATTAAAACATTGAAAACAGTAATGACATTTAGTTTTTTTATGTTTGATTTCTAAGGCTAGTGATTACTCGTGGGTAGGTATATAAAAACAATTAAACAAAAAGAGAAACTTGTAAAAAACATAAGTAAATATCTATTTTCTTCAGAAAACTACCAGAAAAAAATTATTTGTAAAAGGGTAAGTTCTGCAATCAAATTTTATTTATGGAAGAAAACCAAATATAATAAATAAAGTGGAAGCATATAAAATTCATAACTGTAAAGTGGAAAATAATTTCACCGACAAAATTCTGGAAAAAAAATTGCACCATATTACCTTTTAATATTTTCACAGGTTTGTTTATGAAGTGGGTATCTAATATTTACACTGGTATTTCGGGAGCGTATTGAGAGAAGGAGAACAGAGTTTATAAAGTAGGGGAGACCGGAGACAATAGTACCACGGGTCAGTAGTACCAAGGCGAATAACTCCCTAACGTATAATAGTACGTATACTATGTGTCGTCAGGCAATAGCCCTCACACGTGTGGACAATCGTCAGTAGCCCGCGGTACATATCAGAACCCGGACGTTCGCAATTGGAAAAAAAAATCTTGAGCCCTAAAGTTTTTTCGATTGCGTTCATACTCTAATATTACAATTACTTTGTCTTGTTTATTAGCATTTTGCTATATAAATATTTCTTTGGATAATTGAGTTTATTTTAGGAAGGGTTTTGAAGCGTTCGTGAGTAGAAATTAACTTTGAATTTGCGTTTCAATTCAAAATGACCCCTCGAAGATGGTTGTACCGTTTTTTTAGGGGATGATTGTACCGGTACCATTTAACCCGTGCTACAACTAACCCCTAGGCTTTAAGATTCTGTAAGTACAGCACCCAAGTCATAAACTCAAGTGCATGTCCGTCCGTCATACTTTCAATGTCCAAACCCTTTTCACTTTGTGTATTTATGTTAATGTTGATTAAATTACCGTGTCAATGATCTCTACCTTTATAATATTATTAACGATTAATAACACAAAAATAATTATTATTTTGCTCTTACTACTTAGACCTAACTTTATATATTATTTAATTCCTACTTATACTTTGTTAGTTATTTAATATTCTTTACTTTTTTACACTTTATACCTGTAACTTCACACTGGTAGGTATTAAAATAAATAAATAAAATTAGGTATTATTGTGACTTTTTTATGGGGTATTGTGCCGTGTTTCCCTGCCTACTGTTTTAGGCAACGTTTCAGATAGCTTTACAGTGTACAGTTGTAATTTGTTCGTAAAAAAATAATATGTAGAATTTTTAGCCAGTGTGGTTATTTGTCCGTAGTATAATTATTACTTCTCATAAGAAGTTATTTGTTATTTAATTTTTCTTTTTTTGTAGATTCATAGTTCTTACAATCTATATAAGGTGACCGATCACTCAACAAGCCACCATTTTTGTTATTTTTTGTTTGTTACTGTTTTGTTGGTAATAATTGTTTTGTATTTTCAACACAAAGTCGTATTTGAATATGTGTTCTTAATGGTTTCAAGTTTATATTATAATTATTTTAGTTTAAATTAGACTTTAATATGTCATAGTTTGAGCCAGTGTAGTTATTTGTTCGTTGTGTATTGTAATACAAAAAAAATACTTATTTTTATTGGAAAATGTATATATATACATATTGTTTGGGGACGATTGTACCGCGGGTGTAATTGTACCACAATGTTTTCATACAAAATTTCTATATTTTTTCTTCTCCTTTTCTCCTGTTTAAATCATGCTATGGTATTAATATATTTTCGTATGGTTATTTTATTACATTACAATAGTTAAGGTTCTTGTTAACACTTCAACTGACGAATTCTATTATTTATCAGACTACAAGAGTTTTCTTGTGGTCTGATAAATTGTGTATTACGTTCAATGTAATTTAAATTTTGAATGCTAATTTAATAAAGCAACAAAAAAACTGTTTTTCCTCACCGAAATTATTAAAATTAAAGAACTTTATCCATGAATTCTTTGTTTTAATTTGAATTCCGCTACTGGTACAAATAACCCCGGGGTAGGGATCAGTTGTAGCATTTCCCCCGACCTGTTCATTTGCTTACAGCTTAATTTGTTAAAGATTTAGAAAAATCATAGAGTAATAATTTAGTAGACAGCCAAATTATCTACCGTTGAGTATGAGCATTTTTTTCTTAAACATTATACCTAAGATGTAGAAAATGGTGAAAGCCCAATTGGTACTAGTGTCCCTGGTCTCCCCTATGCTAGTAATTATTTACTAATTACAATACTAACAAAAAACGCTAATCAAAAAAATATACGAAACTTACTGTGTGAGTTTTTTGTGCCGAGAGTCAAATTCTTAAAATCGTTTTAATTGCCTATGTTTTTTCCCACTTCGTTTGTTGCTACAAAAAAACTTATAAAACAAATAAAAAATGCTTCTGTTTTAACAAAATTTTAAAATAATTTCACAACATTTGTCTTCTAGCACGAAAAATCTGCTACTGGTTGGGGATGTACAGTTGAAAAATTAAAAAAAAGATAAATAGAACACAATATAAAACCGAAAGCGATGACACAGATGTATGAGGTATGCTTCCCATTTGCAATTCCTCAAAGTAACGGTGTTGTGTACCTAATCGATTGGTACTTGACGAATGGACTGTAAATTTGAACAAGAAAATAAGAATGAAGAATCGTGTTTGTCACAAGGAGAAATAAGGGTAGAAAAGTCTTTACCTTGTGAATGTTATGCTTTCACTTGGAAGATCCGATATTGGTCCTGATATGGGCACTATAGTCCATTAATGTACATCTAGTTATTGTTCACAAAACAAACAGTTTTTTTGATCACAACATGCATCAGCTCATCGGCTCTTCGATCACTCTCGATAACACACAATATCGTTAATTTGTTTGATCTTATCAAAAGTTTCTTTTAAAGCTATGCATATAAATTATTAAACTAACGGATTAAGAATTTTCTTCGGTGTTAATGGTTTTCTGAACTTGGTCGAGCAAGATTTTCAAGCCAGGGCCTTGATTCTCGACGAAGTCATTCCACTCGAACAACGAGTGGTTAGACCCACTCGTTGTTCGTGTGGAATGACTGACGTTTGGCGTATGTAATTATGTACCTTCGACGAGACTCAAAAATAAGAATGTCGACCAATGTCTGTAGGTACTTTCGACAGCGATTCCGAGAGGTCTTGATTGGAGAATAGATACCCTGGTCCTCATTTCTAATAAGAGCAGGCCTCTTGCCTTTCGTTATTTATTCTTCCAAAAGAAGCATGGAAAGCTTCTGAATACCTTAACAGGAATGGATTATATGTTTTTTTGACGGCCTCCATGGTCGAGGGGCAAAGCTCTCGACTAGCAAGCTGGAGGTCGCGGGTTCAGATCCCACTGTGCGCAAGTAAATTTTATTTGATAAATTTTTGTTATTTCACAGTGTATTAATTAAAAATAATATATAGTATATTTGCGGCATGTTCCAGAGTGGAAGATACTTTCAGTATCGTCCTGGTGTAAGACCACCACTCAAAATTGAAAAGATGCTTGAAATGGCTTTGTCCGTATTTACTGGCCAGATCTGCCAGATACTTTTCCACCTTCCTCTTCCTCTCCCCACTCCCTTCAGTCTCACAACATACCCCTATTGAGGATGCCATAGTGTCACTGGATCCAGACGGTTGGGAGTAGTTGAAACTCTTTTGCGGTTTTACATGAAAAAAAATCTATCTGAAAGAGACGTGAGAAACATAGAAGGCATTGTTACCAGTTTTCGTTCCTCACTACATGAGGTATTACTGTATTAACTGTACAAAAGCAATCAGTTCAAAATAGATCAAATTTTGATTTATTTTAAGAGTCACGTTTACGTTTTCATAAAATGAGTTATATCGATCGATTTTAGTAGGGTTTTTGAAAGAAACAATTTTTTCCCTATCGAGAAAAGACAAGGCCTCTAAGTCTATAATAGCCAGGTAACATTTTAAACACCCATATAAGGTAAAACTTGTGAGACGCATATGACTCCGTTCTATTTGTATAAAGAAAATTAACTTTACATTCAGTAAATTTAAATTATTCGTGGAAAATAAGAATGTAGAAAATTAAATAAAAAGGTAAATCATCGTATGTGCAACTGTGTTCACAAGACTGAGTATTGAATTGTATACAGGAAACCATAAAATCCTCTTTAGTGATGGCTGAACAAATTGGAAGTATCGATTGGGAAGCCACGGCAGTTAATGCATGCCAATGAAATGAATTTGAATGAGTACCGCGCATCACAGAGTCAACTAATGCAGTGGAATTAAATACTTTACATTTAAAATATGGAATCATAATCATTATCTGTCAAATAATTAAAACCACTGAATATATAAACCGATAGACGTGTGCTGAGGGAGTGTCCGCTTGTTGGATTGTGCATATATTTTTCTTTACTTTTAGAGAAATTGGTTGGACATATAATTGATTTTAAGGAATCGAAAGTTTTTTCACGATATTTGCGACATCTGCACTATATCGAATCGGTATAAATTACAATTATAAGGATTATCTAAGACGCATTAAATTTACCTTTATCTTTTGATCGGTCAATGGTTTAGTTGGCAAAGCGTCTGGGTCCTATCCAGTCATCGTGAGTTCAATTCCTCGGCTGGCTTAGTCCTCCATCACGACACAACCAAGATTTTTGACTTACTGGCGGTAGTAGGACAATTTTTTGTCTTTCTTTCTTTTTTTACAACTCCGTATATGAAAAAAATTTCTCTATTTCATCTTTGAGAGATGCTGTGCGGTGGGTTTTGGGCAGGATGTGTGGGTAGATAAAATAGTGGGTAGGAATATGGGATCCAGTCTGTCAAGGAATGACGGTCGTATAAATTCATCCCTCCCACCGCGGTGCAAGACGACGCACAGTGAATTGGAGTGTATGGGGGAGAGGACAAAAATCATAACTCCGGTTACGCGTAGAATAAAAAAAAAATAAACAAATGCAGTTTTCTAAATCTGAGTCATTTGCATCATAGTAAGTTCGCGCATATAAAAAATATATATATTTGTACATAAATAAACACATTTCATAAATATTAATATTAGTAATTTTGTAAGCTTTGATATATTTTTTTTTATTAAGGAAATAAGGTAATTGCATATAAAATACGATTTACATTGGTTTTTATGTTATAATATTTTTATATTACTCTTCCAAGGAAGCATTAGCTTGTGGATGGAAGAGGAGTGTACAGTACATTATTATAGTTATTGAATAATTAATAATACGATAGTCACATGTATTATATTATGTTATAGTAAGTACATTGCAGTGAAAAAGTCAAAGATATTAGAAGAACGAGATGTGCTATGAGCAGTTCGTACTGAGTGGAATTGTTTTGCCGAGTGTCGCCGGTTTTGTTCACCAATACTACTGCACACCTTCGCTTGCGCTAAGGTATCCGCACTAATACATAGAACAGATTTCTGTGCGTACACGTCCCGATACCGTTCAAAGTACCCTAATTAGGTAGTACTCTGGCTACGGTCCGGCGGCCAACATAGCATATCTCGTTCTTCTAATATCTTTGGAAAAAGTAGACAAAAATGTACATGATTTGTAAGTGTGATATAAGTTTAAGTATGGGATCTTTAACTAATCCGAATAAGAAGATTCTTGGTCGCTACTAAATTCTAAATCTAGATGTAGATTTAGACTGGATGTGGCGGAAGGTTCGTTTACTTGTTTAATGTACTTCTGAACCTCTCCATCCATTCTCATGCCTTTATTTGAAGTTATATTCCTTTTGGATGATAAGAGAGGTTCAGAAGTAAACAGCAATATTCTGATAAGGTGACTGTGACTGTGATTAACGATGGCAGAAGAACATTCTTCGTTTTGTTAAGCTGATAAAGACTTTGAAATTAGTTTGGGTGCACATTATTTACTGCAGCTCTTAACCTTTTGTATTTACTTTCTGATAGATCTAGATCGAGATAAAGGGCTAGTGCTTGATGAAGAGTTATTGAAGACGTCCCATCCTTCTCTGGTGTATCCCTAGCCACATCCGCAGCAAACTGCAGCTCGTCCGATTTTCTTCCAGACACGAGCTCCGATACGCGCCTTTTTTTGGTCTTTGGCGAAGCTTCCTCGAATGGCTTGAGGGGTCTTCCGCGGGTACGACTTGGTCTAGGCTGATTAGTTATGTCTGGTAGAGTTTTCAAACCTGATGGTAACTGTATTTGTCGGTTTAGCCACGTCTCATTGCGTGCACGAAATTTCTCTCGATTGCGTGAAACGTCGTTCAGCAAAATGTTGAATTTCAAACAAAAAGCCTGCTGAAAGACATAATCTTGTCACGATTTTCATCGTCGACGTCAATAAAATTCATAAGCGAACATATTTTTTGAAAAACAGCCAGCTGTTTGATGGATTTTTCGCTTTCGAAGAACACTTCTGCGAATTCGAAGTTTTTGATAGAATTACCTCCGTCTGAAAAAAAATCATAGAATCCTTAGGACGGGTTGTTTCGGAGAATTTGAATAATTCATCAAATTTCAACGTGCATTTTCAAGTTCTGTGAATGATTTTTTCAAGTTCTGTTTTTATTTCAGTTTTGTCAAGCAACTAGCCTATAATGATATATTACCAGAACTTGAATAGGACTGTCACAGAACCCGAAAATAAACGTTGAAATTTGATGAATTGTTCAAATTCTCCGAAACAACCCGTCCTAGTCGTGGACAGACGCAGTCAATTTTTTGGGACATGAAAATTTATTAGTTGACCATTAATAAATCGTAAAAACCACAAGGTGATACTTGGAGATATCTTTTAAAACGCCATCAAAGTTGAGTAACGCATTCATCAGGCGTTAAATTTAGGTGACAACTTTCAGGACACAATACAGAACAACCAAAGAAATAAATTACATAATATACTGGGCTAGTAGATTTTTTTCTCCTTAATTTTTCCCAATATTTACATTATTTACATACAACATTATATAAATAAATACGAATAATGGGAACCCACTAAGGCGCAGCCTATGAGTGTGTAATATTTATTAGTTATTTTATTATTGTACCTAGAAATAAACACACTACGGGCATATAAAACAAAAACAAGATTACATTTTGTCTAAGCGGTTTGTATAAAAAGTGTTTACAATAGTGTACAGTGAAGTTATAAGTGTTTAGTGTAATATATGGTGAATATTTTATGAGAAACATAAATTGATACAAATTAAATAAAAAAAAGTTTCAATGCTGTATCGAAAAGCCATAATTTTAACTCTTTTAAATATTGAGGAAGTTTAGTAATCACTTGAATATTTTTCGGTAAAAGATTGAAAGTACGAGGTCCAATGAATTCAGGGGGTTTATTTTTACTATTTTTATAAAAGATTAGGTAAATTTTTTTATTATAGTTTAAGAAGAGTCTATTACTTTTTAGCCATGATGAGAAATATGTAATACATTTTGCTGCCTTCAAAAAAGTTTCAGGCCAGGATTTTTCATTCACTATTATTGCTGAATCATCAGCGTAAGATACAATTTTACCAGGGATCATAATATCACATAAATCGTTTATGTATATTAGAAAGAGAATTGGGCCAAGCACAGTTCCCTGTGGTACTCCGTCTTTTATTCCTGTTTCAGTACTTTAAAAATTCCCTATTTTTATTTTTGTTTTCTGTCTTTGAGATAGCTAGTAAGAATTTTTAGTGTATCATTTATGAAACCTATTTGATTCATTTTTTATAAGTGTATTGTGATTTACCGTATCAAAAGCTTTTCTTAAGTCTAAAAATATAGCTGAACTTTTTTTTATTTTGATCAAAATATGTGTATAATTTTTTAGTCAGATCGAATATATTATATCATCTTCAGTGCTTAGTTTTGTTCTGAAACCATATTGATTTTGGGACAGAATTTTTTTTTTTCTAGGTAATTCATTATTCTATTTTTGATACATTTTTCAAATATTTTTGGAAGGTTTGAGACCAAGGATATAGGTCTGTAGTTGTCTAATATGTACGTTTCTCCCGATTTGTGAATTGGTATTATGGTGGAAATTTTTAATAGTTCGGGAAAATGTCCCTCTTTTAAGAATATATTAAAAATATGTAGCAATGGAGTTAAAATGTAATGTTTTATTTTTTTAGTGTGTTACCAGATAAACCATCAATTCCTGTATCCTGTATCGATTCCATTGTGGTTTGATAATAAAAACGTGGTATTTTTGTATTAACGATGCGCCTTACTCAAGTGCTAAAATGCAAATGATAATGTGATTAGCGCATCGCTGTTGGTAATCCCTAAATTGAGGGCGCATAACTAGCCAATGACGTCATCAAAGTAATTAAGATTAATGTCATCGTAGTTTTAACTCATCATCTTTACAATAGCAAAATCAGAATTCATAAATTCGAATGTCGATTTTTGTATTTTTGTCCAAGGGATAATGCATTGTGCGAAGGGTCGATGGAGTCTGGCTGAACAGGTCAAAGACTCTCCCTCCGGCCTGCCACGCAATTGGTGGGCAGACGCATATGTCAATAATCTGTACAAACCTCTAACATGAACCCCTCCACTCCTGCAAAATTACTAAACGTAGGGAACCTCTTGGAATCGAAGAGAAGTTCATTATTTATGAATGGAATTCCACCACGAATTGTCAGTTTCAAAAATAGATATAATAAAATTATTTTCCATTGATGCCAATCTGTACAAACCCGTAAATAACCGTTATTATCAAATTACAGGTGACTTAATTAACGTAGCTATCTGTTTGTTGTCAGAATAACCACTTATTTTTTATGGTTGAAGAAAAGACAAAAAGAAAACATATGTAATTGTTATTTAACATTAAGTATTTTCCTAATGTTACATAACCATGTGAAGTTAATTACTTATGTTTGTTGCAAATATAAATTTATTTAACGACGATACTTAAATTATTATTGGTATCCTGTTAAAATACCAATGTTAACAAAGGGAAATATTTTTTGTTGTAAATTTACGATCCTATACAATAAAGAACATTAAAGTTAATGGCCTTTCCAATGCGGATATTATTGGTAATAATAATGGTTTACGGGGAAATTTATAACTCCAGCTGGGAAAAAAATTGAAAAAGGTTTTGTACGTAATTTAACTTAAAACGGCGAGGTAATTGATAACATTTTCTTCAATAATTCGTCCAACTAATCACATTCAAATATTAACTTTAAGAATAAAATTCATGAATGCTATAAAAAAATTAGGCAAAATTTTAAAGTGCTTATTTAAGTAACTAATTCTAAACGAAATAATATATTTTTTGTATTCGTAGGAATTTATTATCTCCCAATTGGTAAGAGTTTTCAAAAAGCGATACAGTTGTCAGCATTGATGTAATATGTATTAGTAATATTAGTCTATGGTTGTCAGGCATAATATCCCAAGAAGAATTTATTGAAAGTATTTTGATTTTAAATTAATAATAGCACTTCCATGTTTTAGGCTAGTTGCAGAAGTTCGAATACATCTATACGAATTTCACTTTGCTTTCGGGGATGAATGAATATAAATCTTGGAAGCGGAAATTAAACCATTTCCCGACATTGGATCGAGCTGAAACTCGGCAGATAGAATCGTTGTCAATGACTATGCATTTTTATCAATTTTGATGGAAACCACGTACACACTCGTGGAATTGCGTGCATTTCTCTGAACTTGGATGACATTACAACAGTTAATATGTTAAATAAATGTCGGGCTTTGGAGAGATTTTTAGCTCGCTTTACTCCATTCTCTCGGAAGAAACGAAGGTTCGATCCTTATTCGAACCAAGAAATAGTTTTAAAATAGATGTATTATAGTAAAAAAAAATATTTTTCTGTGATGTTTTTTTATTGGAACTTCAAATTATTGTAAGAATTATTGTTTTATTTTTACAAAAAACGCAGATTTTAAATATCTTTTGGGAAATAAATTTATTTCTTCGCAAGGCATTATTACCAAACATATTGATCAATTGATGTTTTCGGAAGATAATTTTTTGCAGAATAAATCAAAAGAATCAGTTTTACTTAAAAATAATTTATATAAATGTGATGTAAACATTATAAGCTCTTTGTAGAAGCAGTTAATTTTTTTTCGATTCGAATACCAGTAAGTATAAAAATTACTCAAACATGATGATAATATGTTGGTAAGTATTTCTTAATACCGATTTAAAATTACAAAATCCTTTACGATCACGGAATTTCCATGAATTTTCCTTGCTTATTTTGAATACCTGTTCCAGAGAAAACCATAAACAACTTCTACATTGTCTTTGTAACGAAGAAATTCATTTGATATTTTGTCGCATAACTGCAGTTAGGGTTCCGATGAAGTAAATAGTCTCTGCGAGAAATTCTTTTCATTTTTATTTTATTTGGGTAGTTTGTTTTACCAACGTTAACCGAAGTATCTTCGGCACTATACAGGATGTAACGTATTTACTTATATTAACCAAGTTTTACTTAAAGTAAAAAAATGTAAATGGAATTTTGGTTTCCGGTTTGGTTTTCAAGATAAAACATAAAAAATTAGTAGTTAAAAAAATACGGTTAAGGTCGGGGTGAAGGGTTGGAAGGTGACCAGTGACGACTTGTCGAAGAAAAAAAAGTTTGGTTTTGAAAATAAAATAACGAAAAGAGAAACCAAAATATCATTTACATATTTTACTACAAATAATGTCAGAAGTCACTGGTTAAAGTCAAGTAAGTCCATTAAGACCCTGTATAAACAAGTCCGTATAACACACCATTCTATGAAACCGTAAACATACATATATTCAAAAGTCAATTACATCGGTCAAACATTCGCATGGCCGATAGTCGCTCTAGGCTGCAATATGTGGTGCTGACTGAATCGGGGGGGAGGCTATTAAGTGCCCCCGCACTCAATAAATGGACGGTGAACAAATAGATCAGTTTACCGTGAATGAGAATTAATCCTAAGCGATACTGCATAGACACGCAATATATTAACAATAGTATGGTATTTTAAATCGGTGTTTTCAACGAATAATAATTAGAACCGACTAATTAATTAGTTAGAGATTTTTACACAAAATTAATATTTTTCTTTCTTTTGGTGTCCTCTTCCATCGGAGCTGGTTACAGTCAGTGTAATTTTTACCCAGGTAATCAACATCTCAGCGGAACTGCACTCCTACCTTTAAGTTTTTGATGCAGATATCTTCACCAAAATTTTTTTCACTTTTTCAATATTTTCTTTTTGATTTATAAAATTTAGTTTTAGCCGTAATGCGTCTATCGTTGAAATTTGAAAAAAAAAATCTTCTGTGTTAATGTCTTGTTTAGTAGGCAGGTTTACAAGCCTTTCACAATGTTAACTAATGAAATAATAATATATTATAGGAGTAACGTAATTATTTAACTACTGAATATTATTTGTTATGCCATATTTAGTCTGGATTTCTGGAATAAATAATAATATTATTATTATTATTAGTCAAAATTCATTAAAATCCCTCTACTCCCGCTGACGCTGAGTTTTGTCTCCCGTTGAACTCTAATAGGTACAGTGTCATACAATTTAGTCCAAACTCTATCGTCCTCTGTTGAAATCGATCGCTTCATCAGCAATCTTGCGAATATCTCCATTTAAGTGATAGAAAGCCGCCAACCATATCCCAGCTATATCGATAAATCAGCCCATTGACTTCTTGATTTTGGTACAACTCCTCATAAATGTGGCAATGACTCAATAGAGTATGATCACCGACACATTCTTGTTTATTGACCTCTTCAATGTTTTAAACATGATTTTAAATACTGTAAATATTATATCTAACCATTAAATTGCTGAGATGGGAGTAAAAAGGTTCTCTAATTTTTGATACATTTTTCATGAAACTGATTTATCTCTACTTGAAACATGAAAGTAAAGAAACAAATACGCACGTATGTAAATGAGAAACTATTTAAATCATGACATACTAATTTGGTGTTAAATAAGATACTTCAGTAAAAAAACAAATCATATATTCAAAATAAAAAGGAGATGAAAATAGACGAAAATTATTATCAAAAAAAGTTAAGTTGAAAGACTGAATTAAGCCCGTGAACTTACGAAAAGTTATTGATGTTGCGTAAGTATTCAATAAGGTACAAAATACACGTCTAACTGATTAATTTCAACATCGAATTACGTCCCTCTGAAAACGAAAGCATTTCTATACAAACGCGTAGGTTATTCGAACTCTAGACGACTGAAAAAGCTTTGTCTACTGACATTCCAACGTCCTTTATCACCAACAGGTGTGCTGCCTAAGGCTCAGTATTTGATTAAAAATTCGAGGTAAGTACACATTTAAATTCCATGACAACTGGCTTATTCGCTAAGCAAATGTTGATCCAGCGAGTAATGACGTAGGCAATCGAGAGGAAAAAAACCCTAAAACATTGAGGCATTTAAGTTCACTATTTATTTACATAAGAAAACTACAGAGGTTTGATGAAATACGGATTTTCGTGAGTGAAAAGAGTTTTACCTATAAATAGTTCAACTTTTTTATAGTTGTGCGATAAGTTATCAGTTTTTTTACAATTGTACACAGGAGGCCCTAAAAAAATAATTTTCCTCCGGGCCTATGTCATTCTTTTGGAATTTTATGTGGATGGTTTTTACTGAAGAAAAGGAAGGAGAAGAAGTTATGGAAAGGTGAAAGGTATAAGGGTTGTGTAAGAATCTAAGAATCAGTATGTCTAGGAGTGACGGAAATATGAATATATCCCTCCCACCGCAGCATATTGGAGAGGTCAAAAGGTCTCCTCATACCACCCTCTTTCGATCTGGCAACAACTTAGTTGGTGGACACGCGCATACTCAACACAACTTACCCGATGAGCCCGGGCACCCCTGCTAAATAACCAAACGTAGGTAACTACTTGGTGTGACTATGTTAGAGGTGTTGGTTATCCAATAAATGGTTACAATTGATTAAATTAAAATTTAAAAACAATATATTATGTTATCGCAAAAGACTCATGGCAGAAAATATTATCGGTGAGTAATGTTTTCATGAAGTCGGAAAATGCAATAAGTTTTTCAAATTAGTTAGATAGCAACACAGTTAACAAGTGTGCAATTATAACTTTAAGCTTTACAGATTAATAAAATGAATGTTCCGGTCAAGTTAATAAAAACTTCCCCGAGCAGTATGAAGTTAATACTTCTCTAGGAAGTGCAGCGGTGGGAGTGAAGGGGGATGGGAAGTAACAGCAACGGCAACATCCAGGGCAATGAGAATGTCACTTAAAATTCCCTGATTTCCGTATTTAAATCTCTGTACCGGGTTTCGCTTACGGAACACAATTATTAGTTTAAATGCTAGTTCCTTGCATACGTAATCAAATAAGCGATCCTGTTTATCCACTGCGCCGGTTGTAAACCACTATGTCGGGCCAACTTTCCGCGAGCTCTGGAAACTTTCTACGTTGAATAATATTGCGGCTCCGAGAGGAACGGAGGAGGGAACACACGTAAATAGCGGAATTACTGGAATGAGGCTTTATTAAGCCAACAGCGAGCTGATAAAGCCACAGATCATAAAGAATTCAGGATCTTGCGCACGAAGCCTTGGTAATTCAATATTATACCAATTAAATCATATTTTGCACTATGCATAGTGCATAGGAGTCAGTTCTTATAAAAATTGAAATCAGTTACTCTAATTTTGAGCTACGATACTTCCATTATCGATCTTACCTATTTAATTGTTTAATACAATAAATAATAATAACTAATAATATTTGGTTAATTTATACAGCGCCGTTTTCATGAAAAATCACCTCAAGGGCGCTGTGAAAATGTATTTCTTAAATAGTTAATACAAGAACTACTTACTTAAAAGTAGTGAATTATCTCTAAGACTTATATCAAGTGACTTACGAATAAGGCCTATAACTACTATATTAATGACATACATATTTAACAATCTAATTTTACTAGCGCCAGAAGAAGAAAGAAGTTCTATTGAACAGAACGTAATTTTGTTTGACCCATATGGATATATATATTATTAAATTTTAAAAAAAATGGAGTTCTGAGAATTAAACACAAAAACAATAAATAATAACGTTAGAGCCTACAAGTAACTATTATTAATTAAATACGTAACATCATAAGATAGGGAACATTAAAAAAAAAACATATTTGGTAATTATTATTTGTATATATGCCCGATTGTAGAAAAAATCTATAACGGAGCTAAATCCAAATATTATAATTATTATTATTACTTTAAAATAAAACAAATCAATAAAATAAAATAGCAAATCGCGTAGAAATTTATTTGAAATTTGTTGATTGATATTCTGATTACGGTTGTTTCCAGAATTTTAGTTATGCAATAGATTTGTTCAGGCACAGTTGGTAAAAGGATTATTTAACTTTGTAAATTCGTCCATTTCCTTTTCTTTCCAGTTTAACAAGCCCCGTTCCCTGAAACTAAAGCAAACTTCAGAAAAATTGTGGTGCAAATAAGTTCCAAATGCTTTATCGAAAACCAGGAAACTGAAGCAAAAAACGGCAAGAAAATTACTTCCACTCTATGAACCCACCAAACCAAGGATCTCGTAGGAAAGAGAACACTGGAAATTTTAAAATAGAAGCAACATTTCAATTTAAGGTAATGCGTAGCATTAAGTCGTTACTAGAAAAATCAATGAACTTACCTTTTTTTACACTGACCCCACACAGGAGGCCCGATGGTCTTTTTAAGGAAAGAAAGGAGAAGAAGTTCTGGGAAGGAAAATGAAATGAGGGGTTAATAGAAATCTAGAGATCAGTGTGACTCATAAGTCCGTCACTCCCAGAGATTACTTATGAGAGTGACAGACTTATGAATCTATCTTTTTCCTACCGTAGTGCAAGGCGACGAGTCAAGAGAGACCAGTTGACTCATAAGTCCGTCACTCCCAGAGATTACTTATGAGAGTGACAGACTTATGAATCTATCTTTTTCCTACCGTGGTGCAAGGCGACGAGTCAAGAGAGACCAGTTGACTCATAAGTCCGTCACTCCCAGAGATTACTTATGAGAGTGACAGACTTATGAATCTATCTTTTTACTACCGTGGTGCAAGGCGATGAGTCAAGAGAGACCAGTTGGAGATGCCGACGGGTCTCCCCAAATCAGCTTCTCCCGATGTGGCCCACCACGCAGCTGGTGGGCAAGCGCTTCTTGAACTCACCCCACCCGATCAACCCGGGCACCCCTACTAAATCACTCAACGTAGTCAACCAATTGGAGTAACCTACGGCAGAGGTGTTGGTAATTCAATAAATGTTTCCCGGGGCGGCGGTACCCAAAACCGCCTCCCAAATTGTACCTAATAAATAAGTTTTTGAAGTCACTCATTTTTCTTGATAGTCTATTTTTTATTCTGTAATTGAACGCTAGTTGCATTTGCAGAATAAGCATAGTGCTGTTGATCTGCTAATCGTCGATTCCATTATATTATACTAGCTGATGTTGCTCGGGGTAATGCATGGTTTGGAGTAGTTTGAGGTTAAGAATTCTAGTGTACCTGAAAACTGAGTAGACTAGTTGGTGAAAATAATACCATTTTCAATTGTTTCACTTGATCTTGCCACTTTTTTCTTGGACGTGCCCGACTTCGACTATTCATTAATGTTATTTAAAAAACAACTACATAATTTCGACTTTCATTCGACATCGTATGAACATAATATTGCAACGGAGTCGGAGTTGTATTGTAACGAAAAGATTTTTTTTTCGGTACTAGATTGAAAAAGTGACAAGTTCAAAACTAATGAACTATGAAGCTTTTGTGCAATCAGATTTATATTTATTATTATTAACTAACTACCTTTGAATGTTTTATTTGCAAAGAATACACTCGTACGGAATTACACAAAATGAAATTACAGATGGAGATAAATACACCGACATTTACTATGTGTTATATCCTTGGTATTTTGTGAATGCATTAATTAATAATAATATATATTTATAATTAATACATTAATATTTTCTACAATATATTTGGTAAACGCTGACCCTCACACGACCCGATCTCCGAATAACTGTGCGGTATCCTAGATACCGCCATTGTTAATGGTATTTAGGATATGATACATAGTGCCTACTGGAATTATTCAGGTCAATTTTTTTTTATTAGGTATGTTTAATGCAAAGCTCAATGCTAAATCACTATTTTGATTAATCTTTATAACGAATTCGTGTACATTATGAATACCAAAAAATATGCCTTAGATAAATTGAAGGTTTTCCTATCGTTTCATTTGAGTAGAATACAAATAAAAAAATTAATTACTCAATAAAAAATATAAATGTAAGCTACTAATTTTTTTTCAATAGAAATGTATGAACGCATAAAGGAAACAACTTTAAAAAATACAGTATTATAGCTAAAATTATCAGTGATAGTTTCACTTGGTCAACTTTTTTTCTTTCTTATAAAATTATTCACAAATAAATAAAAAACAGTTTTTTGCTTGAAATCGAACGTTTCTAGATTCCGTTTGTCAATCGATTTTTATGCATATTACCTACAATATAAAGTATACCAATAATATACACATTGGCTTGTAGCTTCCTCTTAATTGTGTGCTAAATAAATTTCATATCGAAAAAAACGAAGGAAATACTAGGTTTGAAGTAATGGTTTTTTAAAAATAATAATATTATGATTTGAAATAACTGCAAAGCGATAAATAATTTTCTACATTAATTAATCCCTTTCCTTTTAATATTTCATTAATATGATGTGAATTCAGAAGTTTCTTGGAATTTTGAATACTTTAATACCTGCAAGATTCTTATATCCTTATAAAAATAAAATTGTAGTAATCACAGTTCTTATTAAACAAAATTCCTAGAATTATCATCCGCTTAAATCAGCATTTATAAAAAAAAATCGGTTAGCTCTCTTATTAGACATACCACCACTTTTCCATCTTCTGGGTAGGTAGGTATAACAAGAGGATAAAATAACATAATCTTTAAAAAAATTGTTTCATTTTATATTTGTATAAAACCTAAAATTAAAAAAAAAACTTTTACACAAGACCTAGTGAAAATGTTTCAATTTTTATTTACAAATACGCGCTAAAATATTAAAATAGAATTGTGTTCCGCAAAACCTAATATTTGTGTTTTTTCACTGTGAAATTTATTTAACACAAAAATTGAGAGTTAAAAAATAAGATTTTTTTGACGTATTTAATGATTCCACTAGGTGAAATTCTCTACAAGTTTAATTCAAGCCATTTGTAATTATGGCGGTGTTACTGTGCAATTTTGTCCCGACACCTTTTTGATATATTTTTAGAAATAAGAATATTTGTCATGATTACGTTTTTTGACGCTTATTTACCATTACCCAGTGAATTATTGTAACGCACTTATTCAACTTCTAGGCAGAATCAATCCCCTAAGGAATCCCTCATCCAGTAAAGCCTACGGAATTATGTTTGGCGGGGAAGCATTTCCAGAAATTAATTATTAATCTTTAAATTTCATTTCAAATTATTTATGTTATTTAGTTAGTATTAAGAATAATTGTTTATGGTACTGATGATATGAATACCAAATTAATTGAAAACTAAGAATAGATAGGTATTTTACAAGTTTCTTTGACAAAAGCTTTTGTGTTTATATACACAGACTAAATACTCGTATATACTCGTACAGGATGAATCATAGTTTCCCAGTCGGTTGCATTTTAATCGGGAAATCGTCCAGTTTGAAGTGAGGGAATTTTTTTAAAGTGAAGGCCACGTAAATACTGGCAACAAATAGTGCATTAAAAGAAGTAGAAGAATTAGATTACAACTGCGAATATAATCATTAATGTATGTAGGTCAAGTGCAAAAAATATCTAACCTTTTCAAAAATCTGAAATTAATTTATAAATAAGGTGTGTAATAGAACGAATATAATAGTAATAAGTAATAAGTAATAAGTCGAAAATTTGTTAACCGTTGGCCAATAGAGTATATTAATTATATTATTTAAGGATATCTATTTTTTGAGAGCATTGATGTATTTAGTAGATGATAGAAAGTCATTGATGTATTTAGTAGATGGTAGAGAATCATTGATGTATATAGTAGATGATAGAGAGTTTTTTTTGTATTAGGCAATTCACCCTAAAAAGAATGCTATGTGTGATAGAGAGTTATTGATGTATTTAGTAGATGAAAGAGAGTTATTGATGTATTTAGTAGATGGTAGAAAGTCATTGATGTATTTAGTAGATGATAGAGGTTTATTTATGTATTTAGTAGATGAAAGAGAGTCATTGATATATTTAGTAGATGATAGAGAGTCATTGATGTATTTAGTAGATGGTAGAGAGTCATTGATGTATTTAGTAGATGATAGAGGTTTATTGATGTATTTAGTAGATGAAAGAGAGTCATTGATATATTTAGTAGATGATAGAGAGTCATTGATGTATTTAGTAGATGATAGAGTCATTGGGTTTTCCCGGTTAACTTTAACTAAGTATAGAAAGAAATTGTGATTTAATTGGTAAAGTGATTGAATGAACGTGGATTTTGAATCAATTTTTTTACAAAAATGGTATATTATAAATAAAAGAAAGAGATTTCTTCCAAATAAAATCTTTGAATCCAGGTGGCAGTCATTTCGAATTATGAAAATTGAGTCCAGATACACGTACTTACGGTTTCATGTTTTTTGTAATTTTTCACAACTCCAAACCTCACCATATTTTCGAGAAAGTCTGATTCACCCTGTATATGGAAGTATTAAGTCTTCTAGCATTCGTACGCTACGGTTAATTAAATTTTCTGGAACTTTGAATCACTAAGTACCCACCCAGAGTTTGGATTTTAATTCAAATTGTACGAACACGAGTGAAGTGATGTTGTATTGCTAGATGTTTCATGTGCGGGAATCTTCTGATCATTTTCATGTAATTGGTTAAGGCTATTTATTACATATTAATGATAAATTATTAAATGTTTTTCTTATTTTCAATGGTATCCCGTCTCAACATTTTCGGAAACGAAATGAATTTTTATTTTTATTTAATTATCCAAGAAATATTGATGAAAAACATAATATACAGAAAATTTATTAAACGTGAACGTAAAATGTTCATCCATCATCTTAGAAAAAAATATAATATACTTTCTGTGGAGTTTTTAATATATTGGTATATATTGAATTTTTTTGTGGAGCTTATAAGTAAGCAAGCAAACATTTCGGTCTACAAAAAGTGTTAAAAATCTACATTGTGCTTTTCGTGCACAAAAAAATGTGTCATGTTAAAAAAGGTGAGTTATATTCCAAATAATTAATAATCACTGTGAACTTAAAACCTTGAAATCAGCATGACAAATAAATTAATAAAAGTTATATTTGTAATACATAAAAATACAGCGTAAAGAAATAATAATAAAAAAATATATATATTAAATTCTGAGTAGAGAAGGCGTAGTATTGAAAACTAATTATTGAGATCTATAAAATATCGAATACATGCAGCAATAAATACAACCTCGAAATAGAGGAAAAAACAAACATTGAAAAAATATATAAATATATTGATAGAAAAAATTTATAATTAAAAATTAATAAAATTGAAACTCAAACTATGGGATCCATAAAAAGTATTGAACACATTAGCGCTCAATACGATGAAATAATTTAAAAACTGGATCGGAGAACAGCCAAAATAATAAAATTCAAAATGAACTTCAACATCTAAAAGATCAAAAGGGAAAAATGGTACAGTTTAAAAACTGGAACTCAGGCTGGATGAAATCGAACACAACTGAAGACTTGAAAGCCTGGAAATTGCAAAATCCCTCAAAAAAACGGAAAGCAGCTGGTGTAAATTGTTTAAAAATTCACAACCGCAGCAAGAATAACCATTAAACACGCTGATATCAGCAGTGCAACTTGAACTACTGATAAAAGATATTCTTCTTTTATTATCTTAACTAAAAAGGGAACTTGAACTCGATTTACTAAAAGCGTTAACCAACGAGAAAATATATATTGGGGAAGTGTAAGTCCCTATCGAAAACAGATACTATGGAGACCAAACGATTGAAGCAAGAAATAAAGTATGAATATGTATGGTATAAAAATGGGAAAATAATGGTTCGTATCATGTAAAACTTAAAAATCAGATATATCAATCATCTAGATGACTTGGTGAAATCAATCTAACAACATGCCTAACTGGACCAACCGTTCTAAAGTACTCCTAAAATTGACAAGGAAACAATTACTACGAAACAGATAAACTTTTAACTCTGAAAAACAATTTTAATATATTAAATAAAAATATACGAAGTATCAACAAAAACTTTAAAGAACTTCAAATCTTAATTAATAATCTAAAAATGAATCTACTTATATTTATCCTCACTGAATGCTGGATAAAGGATAAATATTCACTGCTACATATTGACGGTTACATCTCCTACGCAACGAAACTGAATTGTATTAAAAATGATGGTGTGATAGTGTACATTAAAGACAACATTAAAACTTAAGTCAATTAAATTAAATTTACAAATGCAAAATGTTTGAAAATGAATGTGGGTGATGACACAACAATATTTATCGGTCACCAGCAACAACAAATATTAATCCGTTTCTTGAAACACTTTAAAGTAAGCTTAATATACAACAAAACACGAAAATATGTACCTCATCGGAGACATAAATATTGACTTATTGGAAAATGGCCATCCTAATAGAATTGAATAACAAAAAACATTGTCTTTTTATGGTCATAAAAATATGATAAGTAAAGCTACGAGAAAATATTGTATCGACCACATATAGTACATTCAGTAAGACTACTAAATCAACCGACTCCATCATATTCAACTCTACCATAACCGACCACTATATGACAATATTATCCATTAAGAGAAAGAAAACGTAAAGATCACAACCCTACCCAATTATTCCGCAGAAGACAGAAATACTATGGATTTAAGTAAAACAACAGTTACTTAACATAAACTGGATAAACTTATTGGAGAATCTTGATACAAATAATGCCTGTAGTAAATTCATTGAATATATTACTCACACCATGTCGAGTACCAAAAAAACTGAAAAAAAGATTTCTCATAAATAACCAACACCTTAAGCCACGAATAACTCAAAACGTTATAAATTGCATTAGAAAAAGACACAAATTACACAGAAAAGTTAAACTAAATCCTAGTGATATTTTAATACTAAGATAAAATCTTTTGATATCAAAAGACACACACATACTTGGGACCTAAACTGTACAACAAAATCCCCCCTGAATTAAACATAAAACTTGTAATATTTCTTACATAGGCCCAATAATAACTAAATGGTTGATTGGACTGGGTAGAGGAGTCTGAAAAAATGTTATAAAACGTCACATAATAAATAGAAATTGTACCGGACGGTGTGTACCGCTCACGGCGGCCGCTATTTCATAATGGTCGAAGCGCCGAGCGTGAGCTTGGTTTTAGAACTTACGTGGGGCTCCGATACCTCAAGTCCCGCTCGCCCCCGCATCGCTTCCCCTCACCGCCTGCGCCCGGCTGGCCCAGGCGACCGCCTGGGACCAATCAACGCGCCCGTAAGCAACGCTGTACGGGGAAATAGTTTGAATTGACTATGTATTGAAATATTTAGACGTTTGAGAGAGTTCGGCCGTAGATATTACGAAATAAAAGACATTGATAAAACGGCCGGACTCTCCTTAGCATAACTAGATAATAAGAATTTGTGTAAAATTAAATATAAGAAAATTAATTACGATTTCCCCTGAATATGTTGGGCCGGGGACCCCCACACTGAATGAATTATGTACAACTGATTAATAAATAAAAATGCTAGGGAGGAGTGGTTAGGATTGATTAAAAGAGCTTAAAGAGTAGAGTAGTTCTAAAGGTTGTGACCTCCGCTAATTAAATCTTAGCGGACGTCACAGCCCGCGGATCATCTTTTTTTTTTTTTGATTTTATGGATTCTTTCGTAATCCTCTAACTAGCTAGGGCTTATAACAATACCCTTCATGTTTCTAACTAACTAGTACTGCGGCTGATTAGCCTTATTACTATCACCATCTGATGGTTGTATTTAATTGACTGAATTTATGTTACATTAATAAGTTTTATGAGGAAAAATTCTTAACTGGATAAAAAACCTCATACAAATGACAAGAAATAAAAAACAATAAGTTCTGAACTTTTTACGCTGTTTGACTTTGTGATTTACTGAATTTAAGTATTTCATTTTTTCATGTTTTGGCTGCGTCCTTTTCGCTTCGGTGGTCCTGCAAAAAAGTTTATGAGAGAATTAGTGTGGGAGAAAAAACACATTTTGTTATATTAAAAAAGGATACTATTTCTTCGTCATCGCTGTTATTTTTCTCATGGAGGGTCACGGTGTGATCTCCTTGAGGAGCTCCATTAGGATAATCAGTTTCTCTGTCTTTGATGAGCAGGAGGCCAGTTTTTCGCGTACCCTGATGAGGCCTCGCAGTAGGATCATTATGTCCTCGTCATCAGAGGATCCGGTGTTTGGCGCTTGGCGTTGTTCCGGTGTGGTTCTTGGTGGTTCCTGTTGTTCAGGAGCCTGTTGCTGGTGGTTGCTTCGGCCCGCTACATCCGCCCAGGATCGGCCGTCAACTCGGGCCGCGGGTCTCTGTGCCCGGGGCTCTGCCTCTTTGCGCCTCTGGGCGTTGGATTGCTCCTGTCTGCGCTGGAGAGCAGCTACGTATGCCACCCTGTTGGGGCATTTGCCGTAGTTTGCGGGATGGGCTCCGCCGCAATTGCAGCAGACGGCCGGCTCTTCTCGATCGGTTTTGGGGCACTCCGGTGTGGCGTGACTGCCTTCGCATTTGACGCAGCGGGCAACGTGTGCGCAATTTCTGGACCCATGTCCGAAATTTTGGCATCTGTGGCACTGTGTTCCGTGTTGGAGGTGGTTGCTTCTATACTTCCTCAAAGTAATCCTGCAGTGGCACAGGTAGACCACTGCGGCTCTCAGGTGGCCCATGTTTGTTTCCTGGCCAAAGTGTGCCAGGTAAAGCGGGTATTCTGTTCCCGGGGTGGTCATCTTGACCACAGTCCTTGCCGGGAAGCTTTGATCCTCAAGGTCTTGCATAATCTCCTCTGGTGACAACTTCGGGAGTCCTCTGATGACGGTTTTCTTCAATTTATCCGCTTCTGTGGTGTAGGTGTGGAACGGCTTCTCCTCTCCACGTAGGGCTGCTGTCAGTTTTTTGTGGGCTTCTACTGAGCTCACCACAACGCTGATTTTGCCTCCTTTGGCATACCTGAAGTTGAAGTTGGCACTTCCAATGTGCCTCTGTACTTCTTTTGTGATGTCGCCGTGCGTCATTGACCCTATGGCCATGATTACGGGCGGGACTCGAGTACTCTTCCCAAGAGTCGCAGTAGTAGTTGATCTTTGTCTGGCGGGCGCCTGGTCTCTGCTGGTGGACGCCGCTGGTCCTGGTGGCGTCGGGCGTTTCTTCGTCGGTGGCGACGGGATATCCTGGGCTGGTTCTCTTACTTGATGTAAGGGTTCATATTTGTTCTCGTGAACCACGCGAAAAATGGGCTTTGGGGGGGAATGGGGGCGCTTTGTAGCCGTAGCCCTCGTCCATTCCTCTACCATGGGTGATGAGGCTCTTGGTGATCCGGTTGCCGAGCCGGAGCCGTTCTGCGAGGATCCAAACACGAATTCCCTCTCGTGCGTATCTGGATTGAGTCTCCAGCCAGTGGCCCCCTCCGGGAAGTCCATGGACAGGGGCTTGTTGCGCTTAAATGTCGCTTTTCCTCTTGGCGTGCGGTGGAAAGGCATTTTTGAGTTATTTTATTCTGAAATGAGAAAAATTTGTATTAGTTGAGTAATTTGCAGAATGCCTTGAGAAAGGCAGTTGGGACGACGTATGTGAATTGCGAAGATTGCCTTGAAAAGTGCAGTTGGGGCGCGTGCGCCTGCTCCAGGCCGGCTGAATTTCTCCGGCCGGCTGTAAGGTGTTGGGGCCTGGCCGTGTGAACTCAAGCCAGACGGAAGCAGTTTTGTGGCTATATTACAAGCCACGAAAAATCCTCAAACTGCGCAAAATCCACAAGCTACGCAAGTCTATCTCTCTATCTATCTATCCTATCAACAACCCGCGAATGAAGGCAGCGCGTCGACCCCGCCCTCCCCAATGTCGGGAGAGGGGGATTGCACAATAAATACGGCGCGCCAGCCTTCAGCTCTCTCTCTCTGCCTTGGACCGCCATCCGCTACTCTACTCTGCTCTTCCCGACCACTTCTCTCTGGATCTGAACTTGGATACTTCTTTGACTTGGCTCCCCCCTGGATTTCTGCCCCTGCCTGCCTCCTCCCGCACCGAGGATAAAGCAGATTCCGGCCCCGAACTGAGCAAGGATAAAGAAGATTCCTGTACCGACCCGAGCAAGGGTAAAGCAGATTTCTACCTGGACCTAGCGGCTACTACGGACTGACCGGCCCCCTATTTTACAGTCTGTGTAAAAGACCTAGCTGGTCGATTACAGAAATAGTATAGACATAGACTAATCACACACTATGTATATCTTTCATTATTGTAATTATTGCTCATACACAATTGAAACATACACAACATCTTAAGTTTGACTCGTAATCATTGTAACGATTAAACATCACAAATTAAAACATTAATGAGATATATTATAGACATAGACAAATCACACACTTACTTTCACATATTTTTGGTTCCTTGGAACGGGCAATTTACCTAGTTAGGAACCAATAATTTAGACCTGATAAGGTACAATAATCTATAATCACTAAAAATATTTTAATTATATCTTGTATCATATTGTACTGTGACGTGTAAATCTAAAGGAATAATTAAATACAGAAATATCTGCAAAAGTGTTATACATAATGTCGAAGAAAACTATTATAAGAAAAAAATAGACGAATGTAATTTATATTTTATTTTTGGAATAACGTTATGATTAAAACCTCAAATTGTAATATTTAATAATTGAAGACAATATTAGCAATTCTCAAAGGAAAATTTGAAACAGAATCCTTGCCTTGCCGGGGCACCGCTGTACCAACTGAGCTAATGGGACGACCTTCGGTCATATTAATGTTGGTAGTTCTTATTCGAAGTATGATACAGTTAAATATAACCGAAGGAGATAGGGAGATAAGGAGATAAAAGATATATGTTTCGTGATTCTGCGTACAACGCGTTGTATATGTATATAATTACTGACCAATAAGTTTCTTTCATCATTTTCAAAAATAATGGAAACGAAAATTGTTAAGTTTCTAGAACAAAACAAAATGCTATCACCTCTAGGGAAAATCTAAGTACCACTGATGCCTAGTAAAATTTAACAAGCATAACCATAAGGAATATGTATGAAGTGAAAAAAATATTTGGCTTTATTTATAGTTCTCCAGAAAGCTTTTGACACAAAATACCATAAAATATTACTGTCTAAGCTAGACAAAATAGGTATGGCCAAAACGACAGTGAACTTGTTGATGACACATATAACAGAGTGAGAACAGAAAGTACAGATTGGCAAACAAAAGATTAAACTATTGCCATTAAACTATGGCGTCCCGTAAGGAAGCGTACTGGGACCGATTCTATTTTATATTATCTATATAAATGATATCACCAACCATAACATTAAAGAAAACATAATCAGTTTTGCTGATGATACCCTTATTATTTCAAGATGAAAATTTACGGAAACATTTTATGTGTGAACAAGTGCTTAGTACACTTCAAAATTGACTGAACATGGTTAACTCGCTTACCCTTAATATAGGCAAAACTAAATTTATAATGTTTTCAATGAACTTAAAGAGCCAACCAGTAAAATTACTTGAGCTTAAATTATACAAATGCCATAGAAATAGTGTTCAATGTCACTGCCCAGCTATAGAAAAATCACAAAGAACCAAATATCTCGGGGTAGTAGTAAAAATCAAAGAAATGTTGTAAATAAAAAGCACATGAAACAAATCTATCACGCTTTATGTAATTCTCGTATTAAATATGGAATTATAGGATGGGAATTTGCTTTATCTGGGTATATACTTCGGTATATGCTTCGACTACCATAATACGGACATGTGTCTAGTGTGGTAGTCGAAAAGCATGTAAAAAACCTGTATCTAAATATATTTTTATGAATAAAGAAAAAAAAAAAAATACATTACCTGAATACAATTCAAAAACTAATCATAAAGACCATACTGAAAATACTTGTAAGAACGCCTTCGATTGATATTTTCAATATATTTGATTACGAAAATGTACAACAAATATATGCTAAAAATATACAATCAAAACTATTAAAACATTATGATTCCTCTACAATACCCCGTATTCATCACATTTGATCAAATCCCAATGACATAAAAAATAATCCAAGTCATAAAACCACATTCGAACAAAGAAACTAAGAGTACATTTATTTTGCGACCAAACTTCACAAAATCCTTCCCCAGATATAAAGCGAATAGGAAAGTTTAATAATTATAAATCAAGAATGAAAATCTGACTGAAAGATATCGTTATCAAAATCACTAATACAAGATCAAATCCAATATAATGAATAGGTTTGAAAAAGATAAAATGCAAGAAGTGTTTGATTTTTATACACAAAGCTATAATTGCTTTGAAAAAAAAACTTCCTTAAAACTAGATAATTATATTATCCCTTATTACAAATCTTATACTACCATGATCATAATAAGGTACCTAAAAATAATAATAATCTTGTTATTTTACCATAAATATATCTCGGATTACGATTCCTCATATCAATATTATCACTTTTTATTTTTTTATTTGTACATTAGCTCCACAGAGGAGCCCCTGAGGAAAATAATTTCACTCGGGGCCTATGTCGTCTTTGGAGATGCTGAGTGGGGCGTATTTTTAGGAAGGAAGGATGGGAAGTTATGGGAAGGAAAAATGTACAAGGGGTGGGTAGGAATCTGGTGATCAGGAGTGACGGTTAAAGCTGCCATGGATTTGGTTGGTGGATAGACACATCTGCCGACAAGACTAGGACAAACCTCACCCCATGAACCCGGACACCCCTGGTAAGTCGCCAAACGTAGCGAATTACTTGGGTTGACCTATGGCAGAGGTGTTCATTATCCAATAAAAGGTTCTCGGGGCGGCGGTAACTATATCCGCTTTCTAAATTGACTTGATTTACTGTTACCTGTTACCCATGTACGTACTATTAAGAACGTACGTGGGTATACAAAATCAATAGTTTCATTTATAAAGTTTACTTAGGACGATTTGTTTCGCAGAATTTGAACAATTCTTCAATTATTATTACGTACCTAGGGAAGTTCTGTGAAAGTTCTTTTACTATTTCATACCTGTGAAGCAACTGGCCCATATTGATATAATAACAGAACTTGAATAAGTCTTTCACAGAACTTAAAAATCCCCAGGTACGCAATAATAAATGTTACTATTAATTTATTGGTTTTTTGTTTCGTGATTCTGCGTACAAACTTAATAAATAAATGGAGTACAATTTGAAGCGTATGTTGTACGTTGAAATAAGATAAATAGCTTTGAATATTTAGGTAGGTAGATATAGGTAGGCACTTTCTCCAAACAAGCTCCCTTGAGTCAATGTTTCACAAAAACGATGCGATACAAATTAGCCATTTATTATTAGTGTCCATTTCACACCCCCTAATACCTTCCGCCCCAATGTTTATTTATTGATCATACGCCCGTGGGACCCTTACATTACAAGTAAGAGTGTTGGTATATGAGTTGTTTGGTATCAAAACTGGTCAGATCCAAAATTTAAAAAAAATAAACTAAGTATTGAACTGTGTTCATTATTAACAAAAGAACAGTTCTTATTTTTCAAAAGCAGTCATATCCGCATATTTTGTAAGAGAAACCGGTTTAAAAAGCTGCTTTTGTATGAAAAATAGTCAAATCCAGCACTTGTTTTGGTGTTTCTTGAAAATTCACCTAGAGTGGAGTTGACCAGTTTTGATACCAATTGACTCATATATTTGTAAATTAAAGTAAAATTAACTGATACAACGGAAAAACAGGGTATTTTATTTAGTCAATGGGAAATACCATCAATGCGATTGTAAATTCTTAGGTCGAAGTATAATATTATTGTAACATATAAAAAATTCAGTCATCGCCATAAGAAATTCATAAAGGGTCTGATATCCCGTTTTCAATCGGATTGCGAATAATTTGAAGAGATTATTAATATTATTTTTTTTTATGATAAACTAACGTTTATAAGACAAGGTTTTATGCATAGCATAAAGGATTACAAATAATTAAAAGCAATAATTAGTCATCCGAAATACTAATACAAATTGAAAATATCTCCAGAGAAAAATAAATATTTAATTAATTAAAATTAAATTATCATTAAAAAAAATAATAGTATTTGACAAGTCAAAAAAATTTCACCAATAAATGAAGATATCATATGTCTCGACGCCATCTAGTGAGAAATTTAGCACTAACAAAGCCTTTCCTACAAAAATAAAGTTGATTGTTTACAGGTGAAAAATACAAAAAAATATAATAAGCAGTAATTGTTGATTGAGGTACTAGTACACATTGAATCATTTGGCGGGTTGGAAATACGCCGACATAGCTCAGTGGATACAGAGCACCTGACCGGACATCAGACGGCACGGGTTCATTTCCCGTTGGCGGCATTTATTTTTACTCGGGAGATATTTTCAATTTGTATTAGTATTTCGGATGACTAATTATATTATTGCTTATAATTATTATTTGTTAGATTATTAATAAATTGGCAATATTCAATGATGTGTAATTGTAAGATTCCTTTCTATGTAAATATTTATGATTTTTAGAAAAAGAAATTAGTTGAAGAAAAACATTATCACAAAAATGACAAAAAAAAACTAATAAAGTTAGTTACGTAAAATAACTATTTGCCGGAGTCGTTATAAGTAATAAAGGTTTGAGAGAATATCGGAGATAAATAAATCCCCCCTGATTCAATCCGCCGAATCAAAAATTAATTAATGGGGAGGAGAGATCATTGTGAAATGATTTCCAAGTAATCGGTCTCAAAGTGGAATTGATCTCCTTTCTTCGGAAGCAATAATTTCAATATTAAATCCAAGTTATATCCCGAAATACGTCCCGAAGTAATAAATAAAAATCTACTGAAGCGTATAAATTTACGAGGATTTAGTTCGAACGCTTTATTGGAAAGTAAATGTTCGCGACAGGGATATGAAACATTGTTTTGAAAAATTAAATAATATTTCCTAATAATTTTATTAAATTAAAAACCTGACTTTGCCCGAGATTTGGATTACAAAATATGAATGAAACATATTCGGTTCTTTTCCTATTTTTTAACGTTAAATCTTTCAAATGTTTATTGCTCCTGAAAGAAAAGAAGTTGCAGCATGGAAAATAGTATCAAACTTTTTTATTAAATTAACTATCCTTTGTCCGAGATTTCGAAGTTGACAGTTGGAAAAGAATATCGATCTGTTCATTCCAAATGATGGTGTGCAGATGTCATTATCTCACAGCTTGAAATTACACTCAGAATTATGCAACTAAAAACGTAAAAATAAATAATTTTATTTTATTAAAATGTGTCGTGGCTAAAAAAAAATACCTTTGAGCTTGTCGACTATTCGTATATTTATTATTTCTCAAAATATATGTTTTACGTTTGAAATTCTAAGAGTGATTATGAAGGGTGCAATGAAAAATGATAATATTTCTTTTCAGTATTTCGTATTTTTACGGTTTTCTGTGTTTATTTTTCTGTCTTATAATAAAAACTTTTTTTTTTTTCGGAATAACTTTATTGAGTAAAACCTCAAATTGTAATATTTAATTATTGAAGACAATAATAATTTATTCCAGAATGTATGCAGGGGTAGAGCAATGCGATTCATTCGATAATTCTAAATAATGAGACAAAGAAAGTATTGAAAATAACTCTACATAAATAGAATAAAACCGAAAAATATAAAATAAAAAAACTCGATCAAATAAACGTTTATGAAAGATATTTGACTGTATCTTCGTTATATTCTTCGATTGCCATAAGCTTCCCATACGGTCGCGGAGAAGTAATTTCATCAAAAAAATACTAATCGCAAAATATTTTTTTGTTTGTTTATATCATCTTATAAAAGGGGGAAATCCATACATGATTTTATTTTGGCAATACTACACATGTACAAACTGATTAAATGCAAACTGTTGATTTTCCGAAAATTAATAATGTAGTTAAATCAAAACCAATTATTCCTTTATTGTTCGTCGATTCTTTTCATTATTTTTTAAATTAAAACATTCAATTTCTACTTGCTTCCTAATCTGTAACCACAAAAAAAGATTTTGATTAGAACTTAATTGGTTTTTTTATACATTTAATATATTAAAAATATAATTTATTAAATAAACTTAAACAAAAAATAAAAATAAAACTTTTAATATTTTGTAAGGCCTCTATCTAAATAAAACAAACAACGAGATCTGGCAGACCTAAAAATATATATGTTTTTTTAATTATTGAAGACAATTTTAGCGATTTCTAAACGAAAATCTGAAACAGAAAAATCAGAAAAAGATACGGTCACATCTAGGACTAGTCCTAGTACTATTTATTATTATTTTTAGGTCTGCCAGATCTCGTTGTTTGTTTTATTTAGATAGACCTTACAAAATATTACAAGTTTTATTTTTATTTTTCGTTTAAGTTTATTTAATAAATTATATATTAAATATATTAAAAAAAACCAGTTTAAAAAAAACCACCCCTTTTATAAGATAATATAAACAAACAAAAAAATATTTTGCGATTAGTATTTTTTTGATGAAATTACTTCTCCACGACCGTATGGGAAGCTTATGGCAATCGAAGAATACCATCGTCTCTGCCATGGTTGCTTGGAAGGAGTCCCCCGTTATGGCTCTCTGGAGAGGGATACAGTCAAATATCTTCCATAAACGTTTATTTGATCGAGTTTTTTTATTTAATATTTTTCAGTTTTTATTCTATTTATGTATAGTTATTTTCAATACTTTCTTTGTCTTATTATTTCGAATTATCGAATGAATCGCATTGCTCTACCCCTGCATACATTCTGGAATAAATTATTATTATTACAAAATATTTATACCTTTGAGGAAAATAAAAATCAATACATTGAAAAGTAGTACTATCTTAAATAAGTGAGAAACTTTTGTGTTAATTTTGTTTCTGTTGTTTTGCGTGTTAAATTCCTAACTGCATGCTCGTGTAAATGGTCATTGCCCTCTAATAAATATGAATAAAAAATCAAAAAAAAGATTTTTTTTTTCAATTTAAAGATTTGTTTTTATGATAAAGCGTTAGGGCCATACTAATAAATTTGTTTTAAATTTTACACATCTAATAAACAACTATTAGTGTGTGGTGACTGGTTGTTTATCAATTGTGTAAAATTTATAACACGTTTATTATCAAGGGGTTGGTGTTTAAATGTACGCTAAATAAATTTCTTGTTTGAAAAAAAAAAACAAAAGATTGGTTTGGATAAGATAGGTTAGGTTTTTAACACGTGTAAATCTCTCCATGTGTATTTTCGTCCTTTTGTAATTCCGTTTGTGTGTAATTCTGACAGCGTGACTAAGAAAATCAAGTATTTTTTATGATTATTCACATTCTCACTAAAATATAATTATTTTTAGATTATTTTTTTTAAATTTGTCAATATTATAGTTAAATAATTTTCAAGGTATGGATTTTTCAAAGCTCGCCAGAACGATCGAAATCTGACGAGGTACTTACCTCGGTTTCGTCGGTTAACAATAAGTTCATTTTAAGTGTCAGAACCCGCCGACCAATCACAGGGCGTTTTTTTTCTTACAACCTTTCTTATCAACTTTTGCTGATTTATATGAATATGTGTTTTTTAAGCCATAATATTTTTCACTTATAGTTCCTCATAGCCACGTGAAATTCAAGCATGTGTAATTTTGGCATGTAACCATTAAAATTGACATCAATTACCAAAATTGTTCAGAAAAAGTACAAAATTCAACTGATAATACTAATAACAGCTTCTTTTATAAAAGTATAATAAATTTCCGTTCCTGCAACGTTTGTAGCAATTCGGTGATAGTGCTCTCACATTATTAAGTGCCTTGTGAGCAGTCATATTTTTAGGCTCTGATGACCATATTCACATGTTTTTGTTTTGTGCATTAGAATTCAGTGGCTACTAGCGACTTTTAAGCGCTGAACGAAGAAATTGAAATAAATATTTTACTATTGGTAAAATATAATTAGGTAACATTATTTAAGGACCCAATTTAAGATAATTAAAATAAAAAAAATACCGAAGGCGTTACGGTCAAATTAGCTCAGTTGTGAACTAAAGCCCCGGCAAGTCCTGGAAATGCAGAGTTCAATTCCTTGATTCGACCGAAACTTTTCTGATTTTTGTTTAAAATTTTCGTTTGAGGGTCGCTATATTGTCTTGAATGATTAAATAAGATTAATGATTTAGAGAAATTAACACACTGAAGAAACACAGTCATAATTATTACATTAAGAACTTGTACAGAGTTAAACGTCTGTGTTTATAAATTCATCAGCTAAAACTGTGATAAAACTAAATTGTTTTAAAATTATGTAATACGAGCGACCAATTAAGTGGGTTAGTAATCCCTGAGTATAAGTTACTGTAGGCTTTACTATTAATCTTTTGGTTTCCTTCGCGATAAGAGCAAACGCAGACCTTCTCTCCGGGAATTTAGTACACAGTCTGAGACGCAGAATCGATGTGTTTGGAATCCTACTTTAAGGTTATCTGTTTATTTATAGAAGGTCTTCAGAGGGCAGTTTTATGATACTCACATGAATATCGAGTGGTTCGAAAATTTTGAAGGTAATACGGATTGTATTAGCCACTGACCATCATTTGCTATTGACGAATTGATGGATTTATATCATTTTCAGCCCCATTTCCTGACATAAAGGGAAAACACATTAAATAGAAAAAACTTCTTGAAGAATCCCCATCTTGCTGTTTATTGTGGTTTCTGTCAGTGTTTGGTTTCTACGTCACTCAATATGACTGTAATATAATAATATATCGAAAAAATTGAGTGAAGAACCTACATAGTTTTACTGAAGCTTACACTTATACTTCTTAGATCTGCCTCTCTGTACTTGACTTATATATATATATATAAGTCAAGTATATATATAAATATATATATATATATATATCACACCGCCTATTTGGCGACCAGCATGGGAAAATATGCATTTAAAGTGGCGACCACCGACATTTGGCGACCGATATACGGTTGCCACTTTGTTTTCTCAAAATTTTTACACAGTTCAATAATAGATGTCGTTACAAGCATCTCAGCGAAATTAGTCCTGGTCGCCAAATTGGGCTGGGGGTGCACGTTTTCGAATATTTAAGTTCCGGAGTCTGTCGCCAGGCAGCTTGGCGCTAGGTGATATACACAGCCACGTATTCCGCATTTCATTCCTGGCCTTTAGTGGCGACTGGGTATGACGAATTCTTAATTTCACAACAAGCCTTTAGTGGCGACTGGGTACGACGTATTCCGCATTTCATATCTAGCCTAAAGTGGCGACCTTTCATAACTAGACTAAAATGGCGACCGTGTTCGACGTATTCTGCGTTTTATTCCTAGCCGTTAGTGGCGACTGGAAACGACGTATTCTGCATTTCATATCTAGCCTGTTGTGGTGACCGTGAAGGGTACGTTTTTTTGCATTTCATAGCTAGTGGCGACAGGAAACAATGTTGCCGGTTCGTTTCAACTCGCGGTGGCTGGTTATTTGCGACGTTGCAGCACATGTTTTGCCAGTGGTCCCGAATGTCTTACTATTTCAAATGTATCTTTTTTCAATTTAATACCGAGTATTGACGTCTGTACGTTTTAGAGTTTATTTGGCGACCAACCATTTTAATGTCTTGTTTACATACAGTATTGATTACTGTCGATACAATGAAAGCAACTCGTTCTAAATAGAAGTTAAAAAGCACAAATAGAAATTTAGAAGGTGGGTATGGGTAGCACTTCCCTGGAAACCATTTAATGACACAACACCCCTGACATAGGCCACACCAAGTGGTTGGCTACGTTTCGTGATTTAGCAGGTGTGTCTGTTTTCATGGGGTAATGTTTGCCCGGGTCTGGGTGGTGGGTGCGATGACTGTTTACAACCGGTTACCGCGGTCAGGGACGCTTGGTAATGCCGGGGCCTGAGCCTCAGACTGACGACTGAGGGTGTGCTGCCTCATCAACTAGTTGGGCAACTGTTGTGCCGGTTCGTGACCGAAACGGACCCAGCAACAGCGTTCGGGGACATTTGGGGTGACCTCTCCAGCCGGATTCTCTCGGCTCATCGCCTTGCGCCGCAATGGGTGGGTTGGGTTCATACCAATCATCACTACTGTCCACTATAATCCCTAGTTTACTACACACCCCTCATACCCTTTTCTTCCCAGACCTTCCTTTCCCTTCATAACATTGCAGAAAAATGTACAAATAAGAAAACAATTAACTGGTAAACATTAAACAAACAACCATAAGGAACTCCAGTCCATTATTTTTATATTTTATTATTAAATTACAGCATTTTAATTCTGTGGTATCATCTTCTTTGTATTCAATTTATTAAAATTAAAAAATTAAAAAAAAACTAATTTCAATTTCTCTACAAAGTCTCACATGGCGTCTCCAATAATACTAAACAATAGGTACGCATGTACCTAACAACTATCTTTACAATACAATCACCTTTCTGAAAGCGTCTGGTAATACTGGCAAGTATCTCAGATTTAAAGTAAAATACAAAATGATCATACAAACAAAAATAAATAAAACCGTTACATTGACAAGTTGGCGGATAACAAAATTCTTATTATTAATTCATAAATATAAATAGCATACTAGGGTTGTACTGCAATTATTTGTCATAAATTCACAAGTAATAAACTAGTTTTTTCGATCTTTTTATAGTTTTTTTAAATCAAAATCGCATTCCAGCTTGTACTCCTAAGGGTAAGGCTCATTAACAATTTATTAGTATGTAATTTTATTTCAATAAATGTTAAAAATATAAAAATTGATTATTTTTTCGGTATGGAACGCATTGTTGTATTTTACATTGTTTTATATGGGAAAAATTATTTCGCAACGAGTGTTTCACATAACGAGGAAGATTCTGGAACGAATTAGTCTCGTTATGAGAGGTTCCACTGTACTTATATAACCACCCTTTACAAAATAGTTTTATTTTTATTTATTTACTTATTAATTGACGCCTTGAAGGCTTTTACATGAATACACGTTTACAAGGATACTTTATCAGGATCACAATATTAAGTGTATATAATTTAGTACATAACACTTGTTTAATTTACATATAAATGACATGGAACGTAATATTAGTCATTCTTGTTTCTTATTTTACGCGGATGACATGAAATTATATAAATGCATTGACTCCGTAGATGACTGCAACCAGTTACAAGAAGACATTAACAAAATTGAACAATATTGCGAAAACAATCAACTATTTCAAAACTTAAGCAAATGTGATTTCCAATTAATTATACTTACAAATTAAACCTTGTACCATTACAATGGGTAGAAACAATCAGATCTCTTGGACGAATACTACATTCTAAAATTTTATTTAAGGATCATATTGAAAATATTTTAGAAAAAGCTTATAAACAAATGGTCTTTATTATAAGCATAGCAAAGCCTTTCCCGTAGCACACACCCTAATTATGTTATATGTCATATGTAAGGTCACAACTTGAGTTCGCCGCAGTCATTTGGAATCCTCAATATCAAACATATGTATATTGATCGTATCGAAAATATCCAAAACAAATTTATAAAACACCTATCGTATCGCTTTAGTGATCATCGGTTTGACCCTATCGCTTTATATAAACGCATAAAAATCTATGATGCTTTATTCTTATACAAAATCGTGAACTGTCTTGTTCGTTCATCATATCTGTTAGAAAAGATTGCATTTCGTTGCCCCAAACAAAACACCAGATCGAACGATTTATTTAGAATATCTCACTGTAAATCCAAATACGCGCAAAACTCTATAATAGGACGTATGTGTGAAACTTCTAATACCTTACGAGATTTTCAACTTGAAATCAAATAAATTGCAACTCACTAAATTAATAATTAATAACTAAAAATACTTTTACTTTTGGGAAAATTATACTATTATGTGGAGGGAACTTTACTTCGTGTGGAGTCGAAGATACTTACGAATCTTTCAGGAAGGATCATGTGTTCAGTGATGAAATCAAAAGTTCCTCGCACATTTAATAATTAATAAATTAACTGATTCGTTTGTCTTCCGTAGTTTGTTTTATTATTTTCAATTAGTACCTATAACCATGCGAAAACTGTATCTTTAATAATATTATGTACTTCTTTAACATTTCATGGAATTTAATTGGTCTATAACATATTCATGTTTATTGTTATATTTCACTGTACGACTATAAGTTTCCTAAATAAATTTAAATAAAAAACAATTTAAAAAAAATAAGTTGAAAATAAAAAGTAGGTACAATATAAGTGGGTACAGAGTAAAACAGAAATAATAATATAAAAGATATTGAACATGACGTTAGCAATGTAAATATTTTTTTCGGAAGATGCAAATTTAATTTTATTATGGTTCGGACGGTGATATAGCGGGTGGGACTTCAACACTTCTAATTTTAAGCTGCCATATAATGTTGGAGATTTATTGCTTTTCCTACTTGAGATAGACAATAGATAAGGGTTTCAGTAAGTAGTTTACCTAACACTTAAAAATAAGTCCTAAAAATGATATTTACAATGCAACATTTTAGAATTTCATAATATAGTTGTAAGACACCGTGTTTATAAATATACCATGCCAAAAATATTACTGTACTTTACAATATAAGGCTATGACATTATTTGTGAACATGTGAAGAAATAATATATGTTTTTATGCTACTTTTAAAAAAGAAATGACGAATAAATATAATTCTTATGACAAAAACTATTTGGAATAGGAATTGTCGCATTCCGGAAAAAACAGATACCTAACTGAGTTTTGCAAATATTTTTGTATTTATTATTGTGACGGCTGTTTCGGGGTTCAAGTACTTATAAAATTTCAGCTACGCCACACGAAGGCAACTTATTTATATGATTTTATTTACCCCTTCAGTATTCTTATTTGTATGATGTTTTGGTGTTTTATTAACACACTTTGATCGGGTTATTTTTTCGCCGGCAGACCGCTGAAAATGGGCGAAAATAAAGGTCCCGTGCGAATTTCTTTAATTTGTTTTAAATCGCTATATCTTCGAAAATAATGGAAATATTTTAATAAAATTTTCTACATACTAACTCAGCATACCCAAGCTATAAAATTTCTAGCCGAAAACCAAGTATTATTTCTAATGCAACTTAATAAATCGAAAACAAAATCATTGTTGGGTCATTAGGGTTCAATTTTTAAAGTATAAACTAGGTTTCAATTTTATAAAATTACAAATTATTATATTTTCACCAAGCCCAAATTATTATAAAAACAAAAACAATTGCCACATCACTAGTATCGTCAGAGTAACACATTATTACCCATTCAAATACCACGTGTGCAATTGCCACCCAAAAAACCATCGGAACATGCTAATAATATGCTAATAATATAGCAGTTGTTAGAAGAAATGTTCATATAGCATTCCGAACGTATGTCGACTCAATAGAGAGTGATATCAAGCATGATCCCAAGGCATTTTGGGACTACGTAAAATCACTGCGCAAAGATGGTGGTATAACAGACATCATGATGCATGGTGATCGGGAAGTTAGAGGAGCGGATGTAGCCAATGCATTTGCAACTCATTTCCAATCAGTGTACAGTAACGAGCCTCCATTACTAAATCCCATTTCTGCTTCCAAGATGAATGTGAAGGGAGCCCAAAACATTGATATAAGTCATATAGACGAATCAGATGTTAAATCTTCAATTAATAACATGAAGCATACACATTCACTTGGGCCAGACTTTCTTCCAGTATTTTTTTTAAAAGGATGTGTTGAATTTTTAAAAATGCCACTAAGTTTTATATTCAACCTATCTTTAGATACTGGTGTATTTCCTGATTCCTGGAAAGTCTCAAAAATTTGTCCCATTTTCAAAAGTGGATCAAAGACATCTGTCGAAAATTTCAGGCCAGTGGCAATACTTTCCGCCCCGGCTAAGTTATTCGAATCGATAATTCATAAACATGTGCTGTTTCAAGTAGAGCCTTTCTTAATATCGGAACAGCATGGGTTTAGAAAAGGTCGATCAACAGATACTAACCTACTGGTACTCACAGATTATGTTTCCAAATCTTTAGATAAGGGCTACCAAGTAGATTGCTCATATAATGATTTCTCGAAGGCATTTGATACCGTAAACCATGACATATTATTGAATAAATTGTCAACTATAGGTTTTTCTTTACGGTTTCTCATATTCTTTGCAAGCTATTTTACTGGAAGAAAGCAATTTGTATCTCATGGAATATTCATGTCAAAATTATTCCTTGTACTCTCAGGCGTTCCACAGGGCTCTAATTTAGGACCGCTCCTCTTTCTAATTTTTATTAACGATATTACAGAAAATATTCTGCATTCCAGGTCACTTCTTTTTGCTGATGACCTAAAACTATTCTTGGAAATTAAAACTTTAGAAGACTGCATTCGACTCCAATCGGACATTAATAGAATTGTTGACTGGAGTAAACGGAATCGGATCGAATTCAATGTTTCTAAATGTTTCATTCTTTCTTTCACAAGGGCACGTCATACTTGGTTTTACCGGTATACCATGAATGCCCGAAGTTTAAAACGTGTCTCCACTATGAAAGATCTTGGCATCATGTTTGATAGTAGGCTGACATTTCATACTCATATCGAAATGACGTGTAGTGCTTCACTGAAAATGCTGGGCTTCGTCCTACGCACTGCGATGAATTTTAGAGACACCCGGGTTCTCCAAGTGCTATACATTGCGTTGGTTAGGAGTAGGCATGAGAGTGGGTCGGTGGTTTGGAGCCCACATCAGGTGAAGTATTCCCTTATGTTGGAGAGAGTGCAGAAGAAATTTCTGAGATTCCTCTACCTGAGGGAGTATGGCTACTACCCGTGGCTCTATCCTACTGACTTTCTCTTGGGCATGCTCGGTATGAACCATCTACGGGTCAGAAGAGATGTGCATATTGTATCACACTTCTTCAAACTGATTCGTGGATGGTTAGTAAATCCGACTATCATGGAGAGTATTAGTCTCTATGTTCCTGATGGTTATCTCCGTCACCGACAGCATAGACTGTTTTATCTCCCGGCCTGCAGGACCAACTTGCCAATGGTCATGCCGGTGGGGAGAGCAGTCGTGCTGTTGAACAGAATTAATTCGGATATCGACATATTTAGCATCAGTGAAGCTGCCTTTAAAAGGCAAGCTCTATTGATGCTGGTATAGTTTATACACCGTTTACTTATTATGTAATACCATTTTACAAATGTACTTAAAAACGAAATAAAATGTAATTTTGTAATGTTTTTAAAGGAATAAACTAATTGAATTGAATTGAATTGAATTGAATTGAATTGGTTATTTTTTAAAATGAAATTTAAAATAATCTCCTCGGAACACAACCGTAGGACAATTTGCTTTTTAAAAACTGCCATGCACTTGTAAATATTTATTATGGTCCGCCTTACTGTGTTCGCCGATACCTGCTTTTGTTAGATGCGCCAGACACTCGGTAGTTGAGTGGGTGCGGAACCGAGATAGAGAGATTTGTTTCGAGTTCCAGGGACATAAAAACTCTCGTTCCAGGAATTGAACTATTATAATAACAGAATATGTTATCTAAATTACTTATTTCATTGTACTTCAAACGCAATACCTATCAAGTGTCAGGTGTTAATAATATAGGTCATTTTAGTTGAAATATCGATGTACACAAAAGACTCCAAGATAAATACTAAAAAAAGACTTGCATTACAATTTGATAATTACGTACGTATAGTTGGAACCTTTACAGAGAGATTGGTTTATAATATTCATATAAAAACATCGGATAATTTCTTCTTTTCTGCCATTGAAATGAGGCGGGCGCAGAAGGTAGAAATACACTTCCGACGTTAAGCATCAATCGACCGAACGCGAACGGGAAGAACTACCCTTCCCGATTAAAGTGTGTTAAGCTAGCTTGGAATGGCTTTAGCTGTGTTTGGTGACCAGAACTGAATATCCTGGTACTTCCCCACCTTCCTCTTCCTCGTCTCATTCCCCTCACCTACCTTCAGTCTCACAACATTCCCCAATTGGGGATAGGCCATAGTCTCACTGACTCCAGACGGGAGCGATTGAGACTCTTGTGTGGTATTCAATTAAAAAATGTACTAATAGACGTAAAAAGTAGAAGAACAAAATAATATAACTGGAAGTGGGTGTACAAGCGTCCTGAGGGGTTTTACATGTAGGTAGTACAATATTAACATCACAGAAAGTTTTAAAACAAAGTAAAGTTAGTAATAATAAAAATAAAACTATATTAGATAAACAAATACAACAAACAAAAATTAAAATAACACAGCAAACAGAGAGGTTATTAATTTTCTTTTGAATTAACTTAATGTTTATAAGGTAAGGCTTATGCATAGCACAAAGGATTGCAAATTATTATAAGCAATAATCATTGTAAGGCTGCGGTTACACTTGGAAGTTTTTTTTACCGTAAGTGAGTTAAGGCAAAATTATCTATCGAAACGTCACCTATAAAGTGACATGCTGCCAATGGGACTCGAACCCACGGCCTTCTGATTACCGGTCAGCAGCTCTACTTCTGAGCTATGGCGGCTTATTTAATACCCGCCAAATTAGTCAATGTGTACTTAGTGTTCTGCAAGCAAAATTATTGCTTATTAATTTTTTTCTTACCTGAAAAAACCAACTTCATTTTTGTAGGTAAAGGAATTATAAGTGCTTAATTCTCCCACTTAAGGGCGTCGAGATATATGTCTTGATTAATTGACTAATTTGGTGGGTATTAAATAAGCCGCCATAGTTCAGTGGTAGAGCTGCCGACCGGTAATCAGAAGGCCGTGGGTTCGAGTCCCATTGGTGACATGTATTTTTTCTCGGGAGCTTTTTCAATTTGTAAGTTTTTTCTCTTACAATAATATTGCTTATAATAATTTGTAACCGAGAGGTTTACAAAAATCTTCTTTAATCATGGTTATTATCGGTTAAACTTGATTAATCTTAGTTTATCTTGGTTTATCTAAGTTAATCTTGGTTAATGTTTTGGTAGTCTTAGTTAATAATATGGGTATTCTTTGTTAGTAGCCTCCATACTCAAAAATTAAATACAAAAAACAAATATTAATATAAGTACACTGATGCTCGAACTCTGAATTTTGTAAAATAAATGGTTAAGCAACCTAACTTTTACTATTGTCTAATTACCTTGTCATAGTTACCTAAGATTATTTTTGAGAAATAGTTCTTTGCTAATTAGCGCCATGCATTAGTCACCAAACCTGCTGGAGTGTTATTTATTTATGCGACAATTTGTGTTTCCATTTTTAATTTTGTACCTATTCATGTATGGGATTTCAGCACTGTGCAATGCCGCGTACAGTTCAGACTTAATAAATCCACCCATAAGCGACACTTTGAACTTAAACTCTTGTCTCTAACTCCTCAAGGAAAACCTCCCCTCTGCGGGTATAAAACACTCAGCCAACCTCCAATCATACAGATGAGGTTAAGGAAATATCCGAAGAAAGAGTTGACTCTAATTAGGTAGGTAGGCAGCTGGGCAGGTAGGTACATTGAAAAAAATTGAAAAAATCTTCATACATATCTTGCAATACTTAGTTTTAATAAAGTAGTGCGTATCTCTATTTGATAGCCTATTACTCTTGGAATTATTTGACATTTACGTGCCTGAAAACTTGAGCAGTAGGTAGTCGTCATCATGACACGAATTGTTCAAGATACCAAACTGCAGAATAGATTTTCAAGCATAGCATAGCATGACAATATGAATTTTTCTATTGAATAATATTGTAAAAACAGTATATATATTTAATTACTCTAAATAACCTCAAAACTTGGTTCGTATACCTACCTGTATTCCCTAATGTGTTTATTGTTCTAGATGAGAAATATTTTACGTATGCAAATTGCATTGTGTATATATCTACTGATTAATCTATTGATCAATACACTATTTTAGTAATTGTGGAATGATTTGGCGGCCTCTGTTTTTCCTCCCTCATGCATCATGGGTCTCTTTAATACCCATGTACAGTCTTTCCTCTCCTCAAAAAGACATGTTCAGGCCCAGAAGTAAATTATATTCCTCAGGGCCTCAATGTAAAAAATGGGTTTAAGTAAAGTAAACATTTTTTTCCTGCAATAAGTTATATCTTAGGCCCTTGAAGTGGTTTTTCACAAACACTCTACAAATAATCAAAATATTTTTTTTACTAGGTAGGTAGTTCCTACGTGCTTAAGTGTGAACAGTGTACACTAAGGACGGGTTGTTTCGGAGAATTTGAACAATTCATCAAATTTCAACGTTCATTTTCGGGTTCTGTGAAAGTCCTATTCAAGTTCTGTTACTATATGATTGTAGGCTAGTTGCTTGACAAAACTGAAATAAAAACAGAACTTGAAAAAATCTTTCACAGAACTTGAAAATGAGCGTTGAAATTTGATGAATTATTCAAATTCTCCGAAACAACCGGTCCTAAGAGTGCATAATAATAATTGGATAATATTTAGAGCATCGTATTTTGAAAAATCACCTCATGGGCGCTGAAACTATGGTATGGTGATACTATGGCATATCCTTACAACGACACCCTTCGAGGATTTTCAGGATTAGCATAACTGATGAATTAGCAAGTAACCTTCCCCAGGACTTGTTGAAATTACAACTAGCTTATGGCAGGATTATTCGTTTATTATATCTTAAAATATCACGTGACATTAATATTTTTTCAAAGACAGATCATTTATTTCATCTTATGTTGTTTTTTTTAAATGCCACACAATAAAGTCTTTTACAAATTTAGGTACGTTTTTATAGGTAAGTTGTGCAAAGTAGTATGACAAGTTTAAAGTACATAATATAATAATAACTGTGTAAAAAAAGTACATAAAAAATAAAATATGATACGTAAAAGATAGATATAATAGTACAATATTCTTTAATTGGCAAGTTGAAATCTGGGTAGCCGGTAGAGTCTACGAAGATTCATGTTATTTATGATGATAGAGAAATTATTATAAGCATTCCAGCTATTCTTTGAACACGTATCCTCAGTGATTTTCATATATTATTATGAAAAAGTGTTATTACACATAAAATAAATAAAACAATTTGTTGAGCACGAGACCACAAAAAAATTAAAGAAAAGCTAATAATCATGCGACAGATATAAATATATTAGGAAGATGGCCAACTATATAACAGATGGATAACTTTTTTTCAAAATAAATGCAAAAGATATTATTATTTGTCAGCATAATTCACATCGAATGACGTTATATGATAATAACAGGATATTATTGTAGTACTTATATTATGTAATCATTACATTTATCTTAATAATCTATGGCTTGTCATTGAAGTAAAATCATGTATTATTTCATAGTGCTTTCACACAAACAAAAGTATTGAAATCCGTAAGTCTAAACTTAAACTTTAGGTTGCACAGTTTACACCCGCGCTGTGCAAGCGGGTTCCTTTCAGAGCATCGGACCATCATAATATGATTATTTGCCGGAAATTAAAACAAAAATTATGTCCTAAATGAAAAGAAAAATGATTATTGACAGTAGATGTAATATGGACGATGGTCCCTTTACTTAATCAATTGTTTATGAAATTACTAACTCAACTCTTTTTCTTGTTAGAATGGTAGAATAGAGTCATAAAATAGGTACATAATATTCGTGATAATTACTAATATCAATGAACGAAATCGTTTTATCTAAAATCAGAAAAAATTGCAATCGCCCAACAAACATTTGTTAGGGCGCTAATGTCAGATGTTGTTAGCTTTGACGAAACCGATTCCAATAAATATAAGGGGGATCAATCAAATTAATAATAATATGACCATTACGTGATAATTTTATCCAACTCAGTTCTATCTAAACAATAACTTGTTTATTTACGGTGATAAGTTTATTGTTCGCCAAACAAGTTGAGAAAATGATTAGTTTACTAATGCGGATTTTGTGTTGTTTAGATATATAAAGAGATTATCTTGCCTTTATCGCGAGATTAATTTTAAAAGGGTTCCCAGATTTTAAAATAAAATTTTGAAACATATTTATATTAGATTAGCCGGGCTTTACACACAATTTTTAGAATTCGGATGTAGGTAGTAATTTTTATTTTATTCTTATCGTCAAGTATGCAAAATTTCATCAACATCGGAATAAAACTGTAGATTTGTATAAAAAGCCAAACCAAACATCTTTATATATTATGCATGTAGATGGATATATAGGCCCTGTCCCAATCTTTTTGTTTTTGTCGGATGTTTTGAAAACATTTTGTCGCTGGAGACCTGACTTGAGATGACCGCCGCTAACTATGAAATTTGGCAAAATTTCGTTGTTGTTTCTAAGCATAGAAAAATAATTACTTTTCTACCAACCTTACGGTTTCACTGTCAGTGAATTCAATTCATTTGGCTAATACCATTTGTTCCCACCCAGTCAAGGCCTGGCTGGTTTCATTGGCTGGCTAAGTCCTCCATCACTGAATAAGCAACCAACATCTGCCGCAAAATGACGGTAGTAGGAGATTTTTAAATAGTGATAGGTTTTACGAAATCCGAGAATGATTATCTTTCTTTTAAGAAATAAACCTTTTCGCAATTGTCGTCCATCGTAGAAAGGCAGCTACTAAGTCAGAATACTTATTGGTGACAAACATAACGCTAGAGCCAAAGCGGTTCGTTAAAATACAAGCCAAAATCGATAGTCAATTTTGACAGACGTGAAGGGAGATAATTACGTTATTTTCTGTTATTTCTAATATAAAATGTATCATAAAATCGTCCACCATTTTGAATTTTCGGAATGCTATTCTTTTAAAATTAAATTTGCATCATTCTAGACAAGCAAATTAAATTAATGTATTATGTCGTCAAATTAACCTTTGTTTGTATGGACTCGTCTTTTCAATGACAGCGTATCGTTATATACATAGGATATACACCGGTGCCAAATCAAGACCAAATTAAAAGGATTCTGAAAGCATCGGAATATAAACGTATGGCATACGGGAATATACGGAAGTCGTTAAATGTTCGTAATGAACGGACGCCTTATTAAAAACGTAATGTACTGTGATATTCGTAAGATATATGCGGTTACCAAAAGGGCAGCAATATGAGAGGGTGTCCAAAAGACTCTAAAATGTATGTACCTTGCAAAAATATGAATACCCTTAAAACACGATTTATGGCAAATTCTGTTACGATCACTTTATTCTATAACTATATATAAGTGAACATTCACAGCGTTTTTGTTTCTATACCTACCATAAGCGGTGGTAGTCAAAAGGATGCGAAGTGAAAGGTCGCCACATCGGTAGCGGGATTTATATATATATATATATATATATATATATATATATATATATATATATTGTCCTCTTCCCGTATTATGTTGATCCAGTAAGAAGTTGTTAGACTAAGTTGATCCACCTTTAACACCATATAACTTGGCTATTATGGAATACATCTGAATGAATTGACAACAGTGGTACAATAATTATCAATGTTGCCAGTTTGCCAGAAAAACCATTTGATATACTGTTAGTAAAATTTTCAAAATTTGTATGAAAATCGGATGCATAATTTATGTTGATCTACCCAAATTGGCATACTTATGTTGATCTCATATATATTGATCTATTCCCGTAGTATGTTGATCTACCCAAATTGGCATACTTATGTTGATCTCATATATATTGATTTATTCCCGTAGTATGTTGATCCAGGTAAGAAGTTATTAGACAAAGTTGATCTGTGTCCCTATATATGGTTTTACTAAATGAACCAATCAAGGGGCAATCGGTGGACTGTTCATCACAAGGTTTTATGTGATTCCGTAATCTTTTGTGATATTGAACTCAAAGTATTAGTCTCTAGAGTCGAATATCGCATGAAATGACTGTGAAATGGTACCGTTTCAAATCAAAATGACGTGTGTTGCTTGAATTGTTTATAAGAAATGTATGCGTATTTAGATCGAAACGAAAATTTCGCAAAAACAAATCCATAAAAAAATCATAACTTAGCAGGGGTACACGGGTTCACAGGGTGAGGTTTGTCTAGGTCCTGGCGGCGGATGCGTTTTCCCATCTACTGCGTGGCGGGCCGGATCGAAATAAACTGGTTGAGGGATACCTTTCGACCATAAAAATCCAAAATGGCGGCAAAAGGAATAATGTTATGTAGGAAAATTTGAACCTGTATCTTTTACCATCTATCCTGATTACGCTTCGTGACTTAGTAGGGGAGGCCGGGTTCTTGGTTATAATGGGTAATTAATGGATGATTGGACGCGGTTTGAGCTAACTAAAAACTGTTCAAAGAAGCGAAACTAGCAGTCCACAATGGAGTGCTGGTACCTACCCTAATATATGTTGCTTGAATTGTTTATAAGAAATGTATGCGTATTTAGATAAAAAATACCTACTGCGTGGCGGGCCGGATCGAAAGAGACTGGTTGAGGGATACCTTTTGACCATCAAAATCCAAAATGGCGGCAAAAGGAATAATGTTATGTAGGAAATTTTGAACCTGTATCTTTTACCATCTCTCCTGATTACGCTTCGTGACTTAGTAGGGGAGGCCGGGTTCTTGGTTATAATGGGTAATTAATGGATGATTGGACGCGGTTGGAGCTAACTAAAAACTGTCCAAAGAAGCGAAGCTAGCAGTCCACAATGTAGTGCTGGTACCTACCCTAATATATGGAAATGAGGCATGGAATTGTCAGAAGAAGGCTGAAAGTAGACAGAATACTGTAGAAATGAAATCCCTGAGGCATATGTGCAGTAAGATCATGTATGACGAAATGTGCGTATGCTGTGTCTATTCTACAGGTATTTTATAAGAGCCTGTTAAAAGAAGCTAGCAGCATTGATCCCCGGTGCACCGTGCACGTGCGTGATACTCGACGGACATGTCATCCATAAACTGTGAAACAAATCAGCCTCTCGTTGGGTGGTCATGTTAAATGAATGTTATTCACTGATGTATTAATCATTATCTGATTATAATACTGAACCAATATTTCTATTTTCATTATAAAAAAAAAATGAATATCGCACCAGAGTCCCAACTGCTACCGTCTGGAGCCAGTGAGACTATGGCATCCCCAATTGGGGTTGTTGTGAGACTGAAGATATTGTGAACCTCGAAGGAGATGACGGGGAGAAAGTTGGGAGAGTACCTGGCTATTCAGATCTGGTTGCCAAACACTAATTGTAAAATAGAACAAATTTATTTTAGTAAAATTTATTTGAGCCCGCGACCTTCGGATTGCTAGTCGATAGCCTTACCCCTCGATAACGGAGGCCGTCATTTAGGTACGTTTTAAATTATGTTTTACATTTGAAAGTAGAAGTTTATCACAATTTGGGAGAGGGTATGTGTACCGCCGCCCCGGGAACTATTTATTTGATAACCCACACTTCTGCCATAGGTCTCCCCAAGTTGTTTGATATGTTTGGTGACTTATCAGGAGTGCCCGAGTTTATGGGGTGAGGTATGTGAGGGGCTTGGCGGCGGATGCGCCTGCCTAGTAACTGCGTGGTGGGCCGGATCGATTAGTCCTCTTTCAACGCATCGCCTTGCAACGCAGTAGGAGAGTTAGATTCTTATGTATATCACTCGAACACACTGAACTCCAGATTACTACCCACCCATCAAACCTATTACTTCCCAGAACTCACTGACCTTCCTTTCTTTCAAAATACCCCCAACACAGCATTCACAAAGATGACATAGGCCCTGAGGGTTACGATTTTCCTCAGGGCCTCCTGTGTGGATATGATGTAAAAAATATAAGAAATAAACAACAATCTCGCTAAACGTTGGCGGTGACCTATGGTAGGGGTGTTGGTTATCTAAAAAATGGTTCCCGGGGCGGCGGTACACATAATTGTAATAGTTCTCGAGGGCTCTGACGTACAGACATTATGGCTCCTGTTGATTGACGAACATATACTAAAATATCGTTGGTTGGAATCGTAGCTTGAAATGACTTTAGCCATGCTTAGTAATAAACAAATTAGAATAAATTTTTTAGCAATCATAATTTAAAATTTGAAAAATTTAATTCTCACCAATCTAATCGCCGCAATTTTAATAGGCACATATTATGGATATTACGCTTTGTTTCAACTTAATCATTACAAGAAACTTACGTCGGGAGAAATGGTAAAAGATACATTAAAATAAAATTTTATTCAATCAATGTTCAAAATTTCTCTTATAAAATGACTTGGACAAATCTCACTCCATGAACCCGGGCACCCCTGCTAAGTCACGAAACGTAGTAAATGATGCATTAAAGTTACATTTTTGTTTAATCAAGTTCAAAAGATTTTGTTGATCTCATATATATTGATCTATTCTCGTAGTATGTTGATCCAGGTAAGAAGTTATTAGACAAAGTTGATCTGTGTCCCTATATATGGTTTTACTAAATGAACCAATCAAGGGGGCAATCGGTGGACTGTTCATCACAAGGTTTTATGTGATTCCGTAATCTTTTGTGATATTGAACTCAAAGTATTAGTCTCTAGAGTCGAATATCGCATGAAATGACTGTGAGATGGTACCGTTTCAAATCAAAATGACGTGTGTTTCTTGAATTGTTTATAAGAAATGTATGCGTATTTAGATTGAAACGAAAATTTCGCAAAAACAAATCCATAAAAAAATCATAACTTAGCAGGGGTACACGGGTTCATAGGGTGAGGTTTGTCTAAGTCCTGGCGGCGGATGCGTTTGCCCATCTACTGCGTGGCGGGCCGAATCGAAAGAAACTGGTTGAGGGATACCTTTCGACCATAAAAATCCAAAATGGCGGCAAAAGGAATAATGTTATGTAGGAAATTTTGAACCTGTATCTTTTACCATCTCTCCTGATTACGCTTCGTGACTTAGTAGGGGAGGCCGGGTTCTTGGTTATAATGGGTAATTAATGGATGATTGGACGCGGTTGGAGCTAACTAAAAACTGTCCAAAGAAGCGAAGCTAGCAGTCCACAATGTAGTGCTGGTACCTACCCTAATATATGGAAGTGAGGCATGGAACTGGCAGAAGAAGGCTGAAAGTAGACTGAATACTGTAGAAATGAGATCCCTGAGGCATATGTACGGTAAAATCATGTATGACGAAATGTGCGTATGCTGTTTCTATTCTACAGATATTTTATTAGAGCCTGTTAAAAGGAGCTAGCAGCATTGATCCCCGGTGCACCGTGCACGTGCTTGATACTCGACAACTCGACAGACACGAGCGGAACACAGGTTCACAGTAAAGTTGATGTTATCTATATATGAACGGGTCGTTTCTCCGACTCGTTTTACCGTAAGTCGGCTCGCATGTGGAACGAGCTCTCAGCATCTGTTTTTCCTCGTCCATATAATTCGCGCCTCTTTAAGACCAGCATAAATAAATTCATTCCTACAGCCCCTACCTTAACCCGCCTCATAACGCTGCCCAACAGGTTGGCGACATAGTTTCTAAGACAGGGGCGCTCTAGTGAGAGGTGTCACATAAAAAAATCATACCGCCGAATTTGAATATGGAGACATACAAAAACTTCCGTCTGGAGCCAGTGAGACTATGGCATCCTCAAAGGAGACCTCAAAGGAGATGACGAGGAGGAAGGTGGGAGAGTACCTGGCTATTCAGATATATCCAAACACTAATTGTAAAATAGTGCAAATTAATTTTAATAAAATTTATTTGAACCCGCGACCTTCGGATTGCTAGTCGAGAGCCACCTCAAGTAGTTTGATATGTTTGGTGACTTATCAGGAGTGCCCGGGTTTATGGGGTGAGGTTTGTTCGGTTCTTGGCGGCGGATGCGCTTGCCTACCAAATGCGTGGTGGGCCGGATCGATTAATCCTCTTTCAACGCATCGCCTTGCAACGCAGTAGGAGAGTTGGAATCTTATGTTTATCACTCGAACACACTGACCCCCAGAATACTACCCATCCATCCATACCTATTTCCTTCCCAGAACTCACTGACCTTCCTTTCTTTCAAAATACCCCCAACACAGCATTCACAAAGATGACATAGGCCTTGAGGGTTACGATTTTCCTTAGGGCCTCCTGTGTGGAGACGATGTAAAAAAATACAAAAAATAAACAACTATCTCGCTAAATCGTTGGCGGTGACTAATGGTAGGTGTATTGGTTATCTAATAAATGGCTCCCGGGGCGGCGGTACACATAATTGTAATAAATCTCGAGGGCTCTGATGTACAGACATTATGGCTCCTGTTGATTGACGAACATATACTAAAACATCGTTGGTTGGAATCGGTGCTTGAAATGACTTTAGCCATGTTTAGTAAAAAACAAATTGGAATAAATTTTTCAGCAATTTCAATTTAAAATTTGAAAAATTAAATTCTCACCAATCTAATCACCGCAATTTTAATAGGCACATATTATGGATATTACGCTTTGTTTCAACTTAATCATTACAAGAAACTTACGTCGGGAGAGATGGTAAAAGATACATTAAAATAAAATTTTATTCAATCAATGTTCAAAATTTCTCTTATAAAATGACTTAGACAAATCTCACCCCATGAACCCGGGCACCCCTGCTAACTCACGAAACGTAGTAAATGATGCATTAAAGTTACATTTATGTTTAATCAAGTTCAAAAGATTTTTTAAGCATGGATTTGACGTTTTTGAAAGTTCCATTTCAATATGAATACGCGTGAGGCAGTCTATCCTCTTTAAGTACAGAGTCATTTTCATAGAATATGGATGTTCTAACCGAATCTAAAAAGTACCACAACGCGCGCGAAATTGGCGGTTACAAGTTACAACACATGCAAGCGGTCAAGTTTGTCAGAAATATATAGATCAACAAAATAAATCGTGTAAAATGTATATGCGACCGAAAAATGGGCGTGGCTTACAGCAAAATCTCGATGACACAAGTTGATCTGTAGGGATTTACATATGTATGCCAGCTTGGGTAGTGGATCAACATATCCGGGGTGGATCAACAAATGCAAACGGATCAACATATACCTGGCGTACCGTCGCTCGAGATCAACATAGTACGAGAGGGGATAAATATATATATATATATATATATATATATATATATATATATATATATATATATATATGTTTATATCGGACAACACTTATTGGAACATCTTTGAGTAAACCACCTTTCTTGATCATCCTTTCACATGTGATATATAACGCTATAAATTACGTGGCAACATGTTTTTTTGTGAAATAAATTTAAAATGTGGTCAGCTATTATATATACAGCTATTTTATGCATATGCTCACAAAATTTTCATCATTAAATCATGAACGCATGTTGATCTTTTTTATGAAAGCAATTACTTGATATGCAATGTTGCCAAATCTTTTGTCCTTCTGTCGAGCTTCTGTTTGGACGGACTTGAACAGATTTTTTTTGTTGGTTGAATATTCGAAAATACGTAATGCATTGGAACGTTTGGCGCGAATATTTAAAATTGCGGGTTTATTTAAAAGTAAAGTTATACAATCAAAACTTATTTATATTACGTTTACAGTTGAATTAATTATTTTAAAATTAGTTTTGTAGAACAGGCTTTTATAAGATATTCTATCTTTTTAATAGCATTAATTTATTATTTGAAAATGTAGATTGATTTACAATTAAAATACCAAAGTTCAATAATATTAGTATTGTGTTTACAGTATTATTGGAAGTATATTTTATAAAATCTGATTTATTTGAGTTGTTTTCTTTCCTTTTATTATAAAATACCTATTATATGATTTTCAGAAAACGATTTTTGTACACAATATTTGTGCTGGTGTAAAATAATAACTATTAATACATATTTTGTATTAATAGTTCTTCATTTTTGTTAATTTTATAACCTTAAATATAAAAGTTACAAATCAATGTACACCATAATATGTATGTATAGTTGTAATGTGTAAACTTTCCTAAATAAAGATATTATTATTATTTTTTAGTGGAATAAATCTTTGATTTTTTTTTTACATTTACTCCACACAAGAGGCCCTGAGGATAATAATTTCCCTCAGGGCCTATGTCATCTTTGAAGATGCTGTGTGGAGGGTCTTTTTGAGGAGAGGAAGGAGTGAACATGTGTCTTGAAGAGACCCATGTCATATGAGGGAGGAAACACAGAGGCCGGAAATTTGATCCAGAGCCGAGCCGTTGAACACCGAAACGAGTCGTAGAAACGACCCGTTCTCATGCGACTAATGTTAACCGTGTACATATGTTGGGCATGCATTTGGCGTGTTTCCCGACTATGCTCCGGTGCTGAAGGGATTAATGATGCTAGTTCCTCGGAGCATCTTCCATAGAAATACCGGTAGAACAAGCATATGCTCTAAAAATTGCAATCCGTTTGTTAAGATGGGAGAATCTATCAAACAGACCGCCCGTTTCTGCACAGAGTCGAGGGTTTTTTCAGGTATTTTCGGGCTTCACACCAGAGGTGGCTGCCAAATCCAACCGTGGGGCGCCCTTGTGATTTGTACAGGGTTAGCAGTTGTGTACTATTCAAGTATTTGCGGGCCCTGTACAGTACGCCCTCATTAACCTCAATTAATTGAAATATTCAGAACTGTTTTATAGTGAATTGTTTTATAGTGAATACCTCACAAGAGTCCCAACTGCTCCCGTCTAGAGCCAGTGAGAATATGGCATCCCCAATTGGGGGATGTTGTGTGGCTGAGGGTAAGTGGGGAAGGGAAAGAGGAAGGTGGTGAAGTACCTGGCTATTCAGATCTAGTCACTAAACACGGCTAAACCCATTTGGAGCAACGTTTCAATTCTGAATGGTGGTCTTACACCAGGGCGATACTGGTAGTATCTTCCACTCTGGAACGTGCCGCAAATATACTATATATTATTTTAATTAATTAATTGTGAAATAACACAAATTAATCAAATAAAATTTATTTGCGCACGCCGGGTTCGAACCCGCGACCTTCGAACTAGTTATGTTACTGAGCCATTTTTTTGTTTGTTTAACAATAGCTCCACACAGGAAGCCCTGAGGAAAATATTTTCCCTCAGGCCTATGTCATCTTTGAAGATGCTGTGTGGAGGGTATTTTAAAGGAAGGGAAGGAGAGGAAGGATAAGGGGTGGGTGGGTGGGGTCTGTGGGTCCAGGAGTGACGGACGTATGAATCCATCCCTCCCACTGCGGTGCAAGACGATGTTCCCAAAGAGTTCTGCCTGAAAGGTTTCCCTCAACCTGTCTCTCCGGCCTTCCACGTAGCTGGAGGACACATCCACCGCCAAGACCCGAGCAAACCTCACCCCATGAACCCGGGCACAGTCACCAAACCACTTGGGGTGACCTATGGCAGAGGTGTAGTTATCCAATAAATGGTTCCCGGGGTGGCAGTACCAAATTGTAAATAGATTAGAAGATACTTTCCTGAATGGTCGCCATTCCCCATGGGGTTACCAGTCACGTCTTCCACTCTGGAATGTACCCGGCAGTAGCTGTAGTATAATCTACCATAGCCACATATTGCACAAGTCTTGTGTTTTAATAAAATTTTGCACAAATTCATTGTTTGGTAAAATAAAAACAAATTTGAAAAAATTCACATTTTAATTTATTTATTTTCAGACATTTTTAAAAACTTTCATTAGGAAATTCAACAGAACTAAAACAAACTTTAAAACTAATTAAGTAATGATTTTTACATAATTGCAGTTTAAAAAATATACAATACGTTATACAAAACTGCCATTATCAGAGTTTAACAAAATATATAATAGCAAAATCGAGAGAAACAAAACATACTTAAAAAATAATGAAGTAATGATTTTTACATAATTTCAGTTTAAAATAATATGGAAAACGTCATACCAAACTGACATTATCAGATATTAACAAAATATATAATAGCAAAATCGATTGAAATAAAACATACTTAAAAAATAATTAATTAATGATTTTTACATAATTTCAGTTTAAAATAATATGGAAAACGTCATACCAAACTGACATTATCAGAGTTTAACAAAATAGAGAAATAAATCACACTTAAAAAAAAAATTGCATTCATTTTCAACTAATTAATTTTCCTTATTTAGTAAAATCCTTATTTAACAACATCCCCATTAAAGAATGCCTTAAAATAATTGAAAATATCCTAGAACAATCTAATGTCAACCCAATAATAAGAAAAGAGTTATTCCAGCTCATAAAATTTGCATACAAACAAATTATTTTCTTTTTAATGATACATATTTTGAGCAATTGGACGGACTTCCCATGGGATCCCCTTTAAGCCCACTTCTAGCGGAGATATTTATGGATCATATTGAAAATATTATTCTAAAGTCTCCCTTAGCTAAATATATAATATACTATGTCAGATATGTAGACGATATCTTAATATGTTGGAAAGGCACCAACCGTCAATTAGATATCTTTATTAATTGGGCCAACACTGTTAATAATAAAATCTGCTTCACAGTCGAACATGAGATCAAAGGTAAAATATTTTTTTTAGATCTAACAATTGGAAAGAATAATAATAAACATACTTTTGAAATATTTAGAAAACCAACTTTTACAGACACTACAATAAATGCAAATTCAACTCATCCTTCAGAACAGCCAGAAAATGCAAATTCAACTCATCCTTTAGAAACAGAGGTAATTATCTTTAAAATGTACAAAAAGTACGTTACCTGAGAAAAATCCACATGATCGTGTTAGAGTACTAAAATCATCTTCTATATTATTATGCCCAGACAATTCTGAAATTTCAGAATCTCTAAGAAACTCAAATATTTCATGTATTTAAAAATGAAAATATTGCAAAAATAGCAATGTCTGACCCATTAATATGTTCATATGGGTCTTTATTATTAAGTAATCACACGGAACACCATTTGAATACACATATAACATCGAAGATGAGGGATTTAGCCAAGGTGTATATAGTTATTAAAGAACAGAAACCTTCAATTTCAACCTTTGATTTAGCGTTTGACCCTGTGCATTTTGATGTTTTTATTAAAGCCGTACAAATAAATAGTGGTTACGATGAAATTACAGGTTCTGTAAAAATTCCTAGCATGTCTCAACGACTTTGTACGGCTATAAAAGATTGTACAAAGTCGTTGAGACATGCTAGGATTTTTTACAGAACCTGTAATTTCATCGTAACCACTATTTATTTGTACGGCTTTAATAAAAACATCAAAATGCACAGGGTCAAACGCTAAATCAAAGGTTGAAATTGAAGGTATGTTCGTTACCAGTTTAGTACAATATGGACATGAGTTTTTACGGTCATGCACTCGTGCTCATTTACTAGTAGAAATAGTGCTTCGAGTTGTAGTCGATGACACTTCGATTGCCTCCTGCTTCTCTAAATGATGTTGCTCATCATCGGCGTTGGAAATTTTCATATCTAAAAAGTAACAATACATTATTTAGCTTTCTTTAAACTTAATTAGTAAAACCTCAAATTATAAGAAAGCAGTCATTGTTGAATGAAACACTAGTATATATTGAATTATTTCGCGGATAAGCGATAAGCCGCCATAGCTCAGTGGTCAGAGCTGTCGACCGGAAATCGAGGGGACACGGGTTCGAGTCCCGTTGGCGTTATGTAAATCTCAATTATTTGTACCTATATTTTGTTAACTCGGATATTTTCTTATATTATTTTGTATAACATATATTTATCATATAAGATCTGTATAATTAAAAAAATATATAAATAAATAAAGATGTACATTATTATCTGTAAAAGCCCTATGGGCGTTTAAATAAATAAATAAATAAATAAAGTATCTTTTATCAGGAGATTTTTCAATGTGGATGAGTGTTTCAGGCGAATAATTATTGCTTTTAAAATAATTATAATTAAATTAAATTATTTAATTAAATGAAGACAATATTAGCATCACTCAATCTAAAATCTGAAACAGAAAAGATACGGTCACATCTGGGACTCGCACCGGACCTTCGGCTTTCTGGGCCGCACCTCTGACCATATAATAATCAAATTATATGTTACGTATTGATTGTTTCAAGAGTATTAAACATGTTTTCTGTAGATACCTGATTCTATCGAAGAAGTAACGTTGTTCGGTTTGTATAGTGAATCATCATCTTCGGACGTCGGCGGACTCCTTTCTAACATTACTTCAGTTTTGGTTTCTAAAATAAAGCATAATATATTATATATTTATCCAATAATAATATCTCAATGTAGTAAGTAAGTCATGTGCACAAATATGAAACCTAACCTAATATAATGACAAAACAACAGACTAATTAAGCATTTGCAACGGAATATTTAATTAGCAGCATTTCTGATATTACCTATAACAATTTACTATAAGCTAAGGTAGCTCTGTAATATTTCAGATTATTATCAGTGAATATTACCTGAATCTGAGGAAGTTTCATGGTTAATTTCTTCGCCCAGTATGCTCTGCATATTGCTGATGATTAAACTTTGTCCTTTGGAAATTAGCGAAAAGGGTGAAGACGAGATCATGTCGTCAGTACTGTTTATTGATGTACGTAAATCACTGGTTCTTGGAACATCTATAAAATATCAAGAACAAACACATTGAAACATACATATATGTACCTGCAGTTTTCTGTTTTTGCAAATTTTATTTCCACAAAGGAATTTGTTTAATTTGAATATGAACAAATTAATGGGTGATTATCCGACGTGTAAAACTTCGTTTTAACTTAATTATTTTAAGAAACAACTGTTTGAAAACAAAACATGCTTTTAAATGCATATTTTAGTATAGGAATATGGCTTTAGTTTGATTTGACATTTTTACCACAGGTTGTTAGGTTAGCTTTTTTGAATTTTGTTAATACATAATATATATCTATTATTCAAAATAATTTTACTGCTTGGGTTCTCAAAAAAGAAAGAAAAAAATCATGACCTATAAAATAAAATACGGTAATTATTCTGTACTCATTTGATAAGCATAGATTAAAATTGTTAATATTATATTTATTATATTAATTCTATATTTTACAATTTAGGTTATTACCTATTTAGAAATATGTAATAGCTTACCGTATTTAAAATCCATTTCGCAAAGCTGAAAGATTTTATTAAATCTCCTTCGTAATAAAGCTAATAAAACGCAAAAACAAATCAACCTGTCAACTGATTCGTGATATACGAACATTGAATAACGGTAATATTTAATATTATCTGTTAGCCAGTTACAAGTCATTAAGTGTTTCAGAAAACTAACCTGAAGCTAGCTTCAAATGGACCAATACAAACAAACCAGCCTTGTGCTAGCAAACAACATCATTCGATAATGGGCTCTAAATAATATAACTTTAGAGGTTAATTTTGCATACAATTCTTGAGCCTTATAGTTCCTTTCGAATATTGTTTAGACCAATACGCAATGTCGTACGATAATAAGCTCTAAATAATATTACTTTAGAGGCTATTTTTGCATACAATTGTTAAAACATTTAATTACTTTAGAAAATTATTTGTACACCTGCGTTTGACACAAATAACGATGGCAACGTCGCTTTTTGAGATCAATGAAGTTAGTTTAACATACGATAGAAATAATTAACAAAGTCAGGTTGAATATCTGAGATAAAATCGCATATAGGAGCATATCTAATGCTCACGAAAATCGCACTTGTCACATCAAATTGAGTTGAAAATGCCACTGATCTCGTCTCGCCGAGACGATTAAAATGGCATTTAAATCTCAATTTGTCGATGATCAAGTTAGTGCTCAATGATCAAGTAAGTCGAAATGATCCAATAGTTCCGGTTATTTGCAGACGCTAAGATGTACAAAGTGCCGTATCATAAACCTATATATATATATATATATATATATATATATATATATATATATATATATATATATACCTCTACCCCCTATACCTCCTTGACCAAGACCATTCGCCTTCCTTTATTTCGGATCTTTTCAAGGCCCATCCTACAACCCCTTCTTTAAACCGCCTCAAAGAGCGTTCTTGTGTGTCACATAACATAACATAAACAGAAGTTAAGTACTGGTATACAGTTAACCTCACGTCCCTGTTCGAATAGTTTGGGTGAGAATTGTTTTTTTGTTTATATTTTAAACTTTCGTATATTTGATTATCTTCTTAGAATAATGAAATTCAAACACCATCTATGAACGCGTAGATTATAACGTACGTAACGATAAACCAAGGAGGGTACAAAAAAAACCTTCGTGGTCTAATGACGCAAGAAATACTATGAATTGTTTATTTGTAAATTCTACATTTTAAAGGTTTCCAGTAAAAAAAAATCTTATACTGTGAGCTTTTATGTCCAATATAAAATTATCAAACTGCAACTAATTTCAGGAATGTTCGTATTTATTTATTTGGACATTTACAGTAAATTTTACTATAAGTATTAAATTATACATAGTTGATATACCTATAACGAATGTCCTTAAAATATCTTTGTAATATGATCTGGGATGTAAATTATAGTTATTAAACCTTTTTAATGATGTAGGTATGAGTAATAATAACAAAAAATACTGTATAGGAAGAAAGCGCAAGAGAGAAATTTTTTAAATCCGTAAAAAATTGTGTGTAGAGATGAAGAGAATTTTAAAAAAATCAAGGAAGTACACTAAGGTGACGAATCGTAATAAACTATTAATAAAATTTTAGTGCTAATAGTTTTAAAATTATTTAAAATAACGCCAAATAAAAAAAAAGTTTTATACGTTAGCAAATATACATGAAAAATGTCCTAACGATTTTTCGTAAGGGGTATAAGTTTTGATTGCGCGAGTAATTGGTGAATTGTACGCATTGACAGAATTTAAAATATTACAGTTTGAAGATTTTTTGCATTGGAAAAAATATAAAATGGACATGTAAATCTTTTGTAATATTGCATGAGTTAGCGGAATTCAGGGTCATTTTTGGGTGCTGATCCTTAAATTATTTTACTAAAAACGTTTACTGAGAATTCTCTCCAATGTAAATATATATTTTCAACTATGTATTTATATTATTTCCGAATCAAAGGTCCTTCAATGATTTTGCCACAGTAAATTAATTTTTTTCATTAATGACTTAAAAAAAGTCAGAATCCATACCAGGCGGTCATGAAGGTAGTAGGTACACTCGAAGAGAAAGCATGATATTAGTGCCGTGTTTCAGACGTGAGTAAAAAGAAGCCTAGAATATTTTTTCTAGCCAACAACAAATTTAATAATATTAAGTACTTCTTCTTTGAAATAATATGACGTCACAAGCGGCATTTATTTTCCAGCATAGTTTCCCAAAATATAACTGTAAATATAATATTAAAATGTAAACACTTTAGGCTAGGTTTGTACTAACACTTCTAGTAATAATTTCTAGACATTTTGTTAAAATATTGGGCTAGGTTTGGACTAAAACTTCTAGTAACAATTTCTAGACATTTTCTTAAAATGTTAGGCTAGGTTTTTCTAACACTTTTAGCAACAATTTCTAGACATTTTGTTATAGAATACTTTTTAGTGATAAATCACAATTGGTGACCATGTTTCCTTATTTTGAGTTCTCCCACTCTCCCCCTTTAACTCTACACCCACTACCCACACCTAGGAATATCTAATCATTTTCGTATTTGAGTTATTATTTCTGTATTATTTTGATACGGATGATTTGAAACTGGTAGCGAAACGTCAATAAATAAGTAAGAAATTAATTTACATAAAAAATTAAACCTTATAAAACACAACATTAAATTTCCTTTGGAAACTATTTATAAACTGTTTAAACAGATTAGTTTTGATGCGTAGAGTTAGGAAAGTTGAAGAAACAATTTATAGAAGTAATAACTTGCCCCAGATATTTTCGCAAATACGAAGAGGAGATCTAATAATTTTCTAAGCTGATTATGTGTTTGAAAGGAACCTAGGGAGAAAGGCTTATAAATTTACAGTATGAAAATATTTCCAGGAAAGAGAGCTTTTATATTAAGCACATGGAAACTTTAATAAATTTGGGATGATATATTTTATACGTAAATGAGAATAATTCTTAGAACCTACTTAACTGACTAACTAGCATCAAGCCGTTACCCCGCAAGATTAGGCAGGGATGATGGACCGCAAACAACTTGGTCTTGGCAAACTCATTGCTGCATTCATCCTTCCATATTCATACATCCTAACATACACACCCTTTTGTTATTATGACTATTGGAATGGCGTGCCTTAAGTAGTTGGTTCACTTGATCATGTCGTATCTTCCTTCTTTGCCTCCAACATAACATTCGCGTTGTATATTCAACTTACATTCCTTTCTTCGTGCATTCACTCTACATGCCCAACCATCTAAGCGTTCCTTTCTTAAACGCGCTTATTACGCTTCTTTCATCAGCTTTGCATTATTTACGAATCATCATATTTTTCACACGATCATGCAATATTAACAACAAAATATTATCTTTCTTAATGAGAAAACTGGACAAGTAAATTACCAACAACCTTATTTATGCTCCACCTATCTGTGTAATCAATTATGTTCGATTTATTCTGACCATTAACCTTCAATCTATGAATTTAGATCGCAAATACAGCGTGAAGCTTGTTACGTAGGAAATCACCAGACTGTACCGCGGTACGGAGTACCTACCGGGGATTATTTTTATACTCCAATTAAAATCTAATTGCCCCCTTAAATAATCGTTTTATCGCTAAATCAAGTACCTACGCTAAATTATTATCTGAGAAATATGGGTGGTTTAGTATTAATGTTCTGGAATTCTATACATTTTCTCAATTTCGTGTAGGTACGTCAATGCCCTTGGTATGATCAGTTATTTTGCATATTTAATCTCTTTAAAATTTTCGATGTCTTTAATGTGCCATCACTTAAAATTGTGTCGAATGTCCGGTTGTGATATTTTGATATTTTTTTACACTTACACCGGAGGACCTGAAGAAAAAAAATCCTCAGGGCCTATGCCATCTTTGGGGATGCTGTGCGGGGGTTCATTTTATATTAAGGAAGTTGAAGAAATTCTGGGAAGGAAAAATGTATGAGGGGTGGGTAGGAATCTGGGATCCAATGTATCTAGGAGTGACGGGTGTATAAATCCATCCCTCTTACTGCGATGCAAGACGATGGGTCGAGAGTCTGGTTGTAGAGGTCAAAAAGACTCCCTCAATCAGTCTCTCCCGATACGGCCCACCACGCAGTAGGTGGGCAAACGCATCTACCGCCAAGACCTAGGCAACACTTACCCAATGAACCCCGGCACCCCTGCTAAGTCATCAAACCACTTTGGGTGACATATGGCAAGGGTGTTGGTTTTACAATAATAATGTGGTTCTCATTGAATAGTATAATACATTGATGGTTGGTACCCATACCCGCCTCCAGAATTGACATAAAATTTATTTCCGTTCTTTTGAGGGATATTCCTCACGGTAAGTTCAATTTTAAAAAGTATTAATATTTTCATTCTTGCTGTCGATTTTTTCACAAAAGTTTTGAACTCTTTTGTCTTTGTACTTTAAATAAAATCTAAGTAGTGAAAAAAGCACGTTATTAGTCAACATTCTTATCATATTCATGAAAAAAATTAACAAAAACGAACGTATTTACATACATAGTAGTCGTTTTCTTACAAAATTTGTGAAATTCTTGGTGAAACGACGTTGTGAGCTGAACATTTACTGGACTTATTGGCAATAGTCTAGAAACAGCTATCGGAAAAAAGATAGTGTTGTAAGTTAGCTGGAAGACAAAAAAACTATTTCCTTGAATTATAATGTATATGTTGCATAGTAATTCATTACATTTTTTAAAATAGGTGTACTAAGCGGTATCATTTCTACTTACTTATCTTTAAAATTACCAATTTTGATAATTTTGCAAAACAGTACAAAAACCAATACGATTTATAAAAACCAAAAGCGACAAAGAAACTTACAAAAAATATGGCGTAATTAAATATATAAGGTTACACGTGGAACAACATGTTTACACGTTGTGGAAAATAACCACATCTCCTGCGAGGCAGTTATTTAATCTAGCATGTCTTCCCAGGAGCATCACCATTGGCAAGTTAGTCATGCACCCGGGAAGAATCAAAAGCCTGTGTGGGCGGCCTCGCGTGGCATAGAATTGTCGCGTGACTTAGAATCCGGTACATAGAATTCTATTTTAGTCAGAATGTCTGGTATTGATAATAAGCCGTTCAGAAGCTTATGAGACATCATCAGTAATGCTATATCCCTCCTGTAACTAAGGCTGTAGATACTAAGCATTCCAGAGATAAATGCTCTTAGAAACAGCAATGAGTAGAAACCAAACTATCTCATGTAGAGGTATCTTAATTTTATTTTGAATTTTCTTGACGATTGGCATATAAACGGGGTCATTTGGCCCCATACCTGAAATCCACTCTCAAAAATAATACGCACAATGCTAAAGTAAAGCAGCACTGTAACTTCAAGGTAGGTCAACTTCTTTGAATTGTGTACAATACTCAAGAGAGTTATTGTTTAATAATAATAATAATATAATAAGAATAATATTAGAAATAATAATATAGTAAATGAGATAATAATATAATAATAATATAAAAAATGTTTGGCTTTTCCGGAAACTATAGAACATATTATATCGGGATGTTCTATATTAGCACCGTCCGAGTATACATTTAGGCACAATCAAGTTTTAAAAATAATTCACCAAAATTTGGTAATTAAACATAACTTGATTGACTGCCGTAATATAGTACCATATTATGAATACGAACCAAATTCATTTTTTGAAAACGAATTTTATAAAATATATATGGATAAAACTATACTAACAGACCAAACGATCAGTCATAATAGACCCGATATAGTTTTACATGACAAAATAAAAAAATAACTTATATCATTGATGTCGCTATTCCAAATTCTTGTAATATTCAAAAATCTGTTAATGAAAAAATGAGAAAATACACAGATTTAGGAAATGAAATAAAAAGAATTTGGCATTCTCAGACTATAAAAATATTACCATTCGTTATTTCGGATACTGGCATTATACCTAGCTCTCTCATTAAAAATTAAGGCGTATTAGATCTATCAAAAAAATTATATATAAAGATGCAAAAGTCGGTCATTTTGAATACATGTAGAATAACGAAAGATTTTTTAAATATTTATGTTGAGGGATCAGTAGGATTTATAGGCCCTGTTAGAAGTTCTACCGAGCCGAAACCTCTGATATGAAAATATCTATAGTCGGTGAATTATTTTCCCATTTCTCTCTGGTGAGTTGACGTGTTGTTTTTGTATTGTTTTGTATTTATTTTGCTTGTTGATTGACTAGAATTCAGGGGTCTCCAAACTACGGCCCGCGGGCCGTATCCGGCCCGCCAGTGTCATCCATCCGGCCCGCGACATCTTATGACTAGTGTCATCAAGGACCCGCGACAGCTAATGGCTAAGACCTTGCTCGAAAACTCCGCGAATTTTTTCGTGCGAATATATATGCTCGTTGGCGAGGTACTTGGCACCAATACATTGCGTCCACAAGTATCGCGCGAAAAATACGGGCGCAAACGGTGTATATATCAAGAGGATTTTTTTGAAAAATCTTCATTTAATTCGAAATGATATCAAGGTCTGAGAAACGAGTATCAAAAAAATTATCTTCAAAGCTACGTTATCTAAAGCTATATTTTCATCCCTGAAAATTCTATTGTCTATCCCCCCCCCTTAGGACGAAAATATGGGTGTCTAGAAATTAAAACGGATTTGGCCCTCCGAACTCACTGGAGTAGTCAATGTGGCCCTCCGGCTGAAAAGTTTGGAGACCCCTGGACTAGATGATCATTTGTGGAAAAGTGTGTGGAAGGGTTTAAGGGTTTCCGGACATAAAATCGGAAAATATAAAAATTCCAGAATGTGGGGAGGTTAGTACAATCCCACACGTCCCATATAGATATACACATTTATTCTACAATTGATATGTGAATATAACTTTCTTCATTTTCAAACACAGGTCAGTCTGAAAATTAAAAAAAATAAATAAACAGTAATTTTATGAATAAAGCAATCTTTATTTAAGAGATCTAAAAATAAACAACAATTCCGTGAATACAATGAACTTTATGAGATACAAGAAAATCAAAAAATAGATTTTGAGTTGAGTGAAAAAAAGTTTAGGCTATCTTCAATTTCGTTTGTCACTCACTTGGAAGTAGTTTTTTATATGCTGAAGTACTATTTTTATTCACCAACGACTTAATACCCTTTTTTAATTGAAACGTAAATAAAAATTTTACTCTCAGAATATCTAATGATGACAACAGGAATGTAAGTTTTTTTAAATTAGCTCCACACAGGAGGACCTGAGGAAAAAATCCCTAAGGGTCTATGTCATCTTCGGGGATACTGTGTGGATGTTCTTTTTAGGGAAAGAAAGGAGATGAAGTTCTAAGGAAGGAAAAAGGTAAGAGGGGGGTAGTAATCTAGGGGTCAATACGTCTAGGAGTGACGGATGTATGAATCCATCCCTCCGTGCAAGACGATGGCTCGAGGGAGTCCGACTGGAGAGGTCAAAAGGTCTCCCTCAACCAGTTTCATCTGATCCGGCCCGCCACGCAGTAGTTGGGCAAATAAGATGTAAACAAACCTCACCCCACGTAAGTTACAAGACGCAGCAAACTACTTGGAGTAACCTGTAAGAGGGGTGATGGTTATCCAATAAATGGTTCCTAAACCGGGTGGCGGTACCTTAACTCACCTTCCAAATTGAAAGCAATGTTAAATATTTAGCGATGTTCTTATTTTTTAATGCCAAAAATAGAGTTTTTCTTTACATAGACGATGACGTAAAACGGCGTAAGATCGGTACTGTTTCAGAAAGGATCATAAAACTTGAACATTGCAATGAGATGATTTGATATGACTAAACCCAAAAGATGAAAATAGTGACACGCGTACAGTCGATCGACCAACGAAGTAGCGCTGACGAGCTGGACCGATGGTCCTCGTAAGCAGCGCGTGGCACTACAGCTCTTCCTTTATTCGCCTACATATTACCGTACGCAACCGATGGACGGGTGGAACTATTTCCAGCCTTAACCTATCAAAAGTCATCATGAATAATTCCTAAATAAACAGATTACCCAACAATTTTTACCTCAAATAGTTATCTTTACCCGATTTCCCCAACTTATAACATTCTCTAATTGAATTGATGGTGCCTTTGTCTCGTAACATGCGGACAACGAGACTCACAATGGTGTAGTATTGGTATATAGCCGTACAAATTCTTGGCTTACACCTTACCCAGTGCTCAATTTACGCCTACTAGTGTAGTTTTTTCGAGAAACACACTCAAATATTTTTTATGGCACCCATATTTAAGGCTCTTTTTCTCCATGAGGCAGGCTCGCTAAAATGGGGTTGTAGAGAATTACCTAATACCCCTGATTTAGCATAAATGAATTTAAAATCTTTTCTGAGATTAGCAATCAGTGTCCAGCTGGGTAATTTATGCAGAGTTGGATTAGTGCGGGAGATTGCAATGGTAGCCAGCGCTACTAGGGGTAGGTAGGTACAAGATAATCCCACATATCAGATTAGGGGTACCTAACTACCTGTCCCGAATTAAACAGAGTTCGAATGCATAATTTAATAGCTAACATTTATAAGATCCTCCTTGATACAGTACAAAGTCATAAAACCTATACCTGCAATGCTCTCCTACGTAAAGCGTACACCAAACAAATACAAAATCAGGCAGATCAAATTACTACACATGTAGTACAGCCCACACGATAGTGTTCGGAGTGGCGCGGCGTTTTTCTAGAGGGTTTTCCAATAAGAGGTGTTATTTTGATATTCAAAGAGCTATCAAGAGATGATTAATGATTTTTTATGGCCGGAATTGGATGGTATTGATCTGGACAACGTTTAATTTCAACAAGACGGCGCTACGTGCCACACGAGCAACGAAACCATCGATCTTTTAGGGAAATTTTTCGTGTTATCTCTCGAAGAGGTGATCACAATTGGTCACTGAGATCTTGTGATTTAACACCTTGCGACTTTTTCCTTTGGGGCCACGTAAAAGATAAGATCTACGCCAACAGCCCAGCGTTGATTCAAGACCTCAAAGATGGAATTCGTTAGGTTATCGAGGACATAAGGCAGCCACTTTGAGATTTGGTTATAGAAAATTACATGAAAAGGATATGGTCCTGTAGGCGTGGTCGTTGTGGTCATTTGACTGATATTTTTTTTACTATTAACGGCATACCTTCTTCTTTATAATGAAATAAACATTTGATCATTTATATTAAAAAATAGCATTCTTCTTTGAATATTAAAATAACACCTCTTATTGGAAAACCCTGTATGATTGGTCGAGAATAAACTATTTCATTTATTCGCCAGTAATATTTTTTAACAATAAATACACAATCAATACATGATTACAGTATGATTACAGTGCATTATAACATCACAGTGTAATTTATGCTCAAATAATAAAATCAAATCAAAGAAAATATAATGCATGTAAATTTGAATAAAATCCACATTAGCCGCATAATCTCTGCAGTAAAAGTTAATTTTATTATGATTGTGGCGTCATTTGTACGATTACGGCCGCAGGATGATAGCCGGCCTCCGATATAAGAGGGTATTCGAAGAAAGTTTTTTCCTCTTTAATATTTTGAATAATTATGAACAACTCCCACCCAATAAAACATTGAAGAGCGATTTAGAGAGATTATATTAAAATTGTTGCATTAAATACATTCATTTCCTCACAAAACGAAACATACGAATTTACGGTTTCTTTGTAGTTAACAGTAGAAATTTTATTAATTAACACGATTATACAGAATTCACGTTAATTGAGCATATTGTCCAAAGAAAAAGGATGCTGCAGATTTGTTGACGCTTCGAAAGGCAAATGACTAATGGACTGGTCCCTCGAATTTTTCGATAAACTTTAAAAATGAACAGCAGTGAATCATGAGGAATACGGAAAATACGGAATGTTGTTTAAATCGAGCCCCTTTATTATTCTTCCGTGGAATGTTAATTTGTCCACTGGCTGCATAGCTTTATAGCTTTTGACGACGTGTATAGCTAGCCAGTGCTGTTGGCGATTCCGGACAATGTAAAACAGACGCTAGGGATGTTTCTGCGCCAAATAACCGGAGACTGGTTCCACCATTCCTTTGGTGACATTTTATATATATGAGTACCTTGTTCTGCCACGTTTCCTCTGCGACTCGCTTAATTAATTTTGTGCAAATTTCATCTGACATCAAATTGCATTTGAGATTAATTTGTTTGGCTGTCGGATTAAAGCAAATAAGTAGAGTTTTAGGGGAAGCATTACAAATTAATGCAAATAATGTGTTTTTGGTTTGAAAATTTAATCGCTTGAAAATATAATTGAAGCTTTAAATAATAATAGTAGTGAGTAAGATTAAGAAAGGAACACTTAGATGATCGAATAAAGGAGTGTAAGGAGAAAATATGACGCTAATGTATATGAGAGCAGAAGTCGGGGATGCCCGAGGAAGACATGGCACGATCAAGTGAATCAGATATTTGAGTCGGCCCATGTCAACAGACAGAATATTAGCAGAGTATGTATGAGACGATGTATGTGTACGATGTACACGTGAATGAGGCAAGGAGTGTGTGCCATGACCGAGTTGTTTGGCGGTCCTTCCTCTCTGCCTACCCCTAACCCCTACCCCGGAAAACAGCATGATGGTTAGTTAGTTAGTCTTAATAAACTCATATAAACCTATTTTTGGTTGTGGTCTTATTTTGTAATGTGTCAAATTAATTCTAATCTAAATCTAATCTAATTTTTTTTTAAAAGTCTAACTTCATTTTAAGCTGTTTTTTTATTAAATACGCAAAAATGTACTATATATATTTTTTTTTCTTTATTCATATTTCTTTTTTCATTTCAACCATAGATAATGTAACCACCACTGTTTTGAATACATACCTTATAATGCCCACGCACAGGCTTCGCCTTTGTGGGATTTTTTTGTTACTGCCTTATATTTTGTATAATTTATATATGTACCTGTATGTATCAAAAAATTGCCATTAAAAAAAAAATAATAATATATAGAAGTAAATAAATGGCGATGTTTTTTCTTGCACAATATCCTACCACACAGCATCTACAAATATGACATAGATGACCTATGTCATATTTGTAGATACTGTGTGGTAGGGTACCTACCTTCAGGAGGAAGTAAATTATTTTCCTCATGGCTTTCTGTGTGGGATAATTTTAACGTTTAACGTTTTAATTTTACCGATGAACGCTTTTTTCCATACCACAAAATTGAACCAATCTCACAGATAATAAATTTATAATGTCTTTATTAGAAATGACTTCTTGACTTTGCCCTAGTTTCATTACCTACATCTTTGACAAAGAAAACAAATTTCAAAACATACAAACTATCAATAGACCGGTTAGACAAGCTAACAAAAAAAACACAAACACAACGCTCGCTTTGGGCAAAAATACCACAAATTCCAGGCAATAAAAGCATTCAAGAACTAAAATGACAATGACAACAATTTCATATCGTAAAAGAATAAAACATTTTATGCGTAATACGCACTTCGTTATATACGTAAAATCGTACACTATAATATTCGCTGATTTAAAAAAAAGTATTTTTATTGTTTGATTACCACCTTTATTGTTGTATTTCATTTGATTCACCTCCTAAATATTTATGGTGATCTGTCAATATTTTGTTTCTTATATTATTTTACACCCCTCCTGATAAAAAAGGCACATCTGCAACCTGTAGAGCATTGACACGTGTTAAAATGAAGGACCCTTAAACAATTTTACGTTTTTATATTATAATTATTGCAGACCACAAAGTAAATGCCTATTAAGAAAACAAAGTAATATGTTTAACTGATCCACAAAATTCCCTTGAATATATGTTATTTTATGAATAGACTAGTAAAAAGTAGTCACGAGTTGCCTCAATATTTTACGGAACTATTATTTTCTTATGATTAACAGATTTCTAATAAATAGTAAAACTACAGCAGTCCGGGCCGCTGGATAATACAGGGGCTCGACCCTTGAGCTCACGAACAAGGGTGGGATGCCCCATCAGCTGGTGAAAAAACTCTGCCGCTGATGCTGTGCCGGTTCGTGACCGGGTGAGGACCCAGCATCAAGCGTTTGTGGCACACTGGGCGACCTCCATAGCCTGACTCTCCTGCCCCATTACCTTGAACCGAATTCGGAAAAACCTACCCTTTATTTGGTTTGTCCAGTTGCTTTACATTCCAGCTCCCTACCCAACCTACTTAACCCAATCCTTTCCAGCCTCTCCTTAAATTCCCCGAACAAAATAATTTTATTTTTTGAACTCAGACATCCTCGGTGCGGACATCGGATGAAGGTGAATTTGACAAAAATTCGCGGTCTGCACACCAACCTAATTCCCATCCACCACCACCTTTTATCCCGAAATCCCCATCTACTTTTCCTTCCGGAGACCTTGATTGCTGAGCCTCCAGAAACAACCTACCTGAACTAATTTTGAAAGCCTTTTTAGGCCAAAGGGAGGTGTCTGCCTTTACAGCTGTGCTAATTTCAGCTGTGCTCATCTAGCAAACGTCGAGAGCGCCAAAAACGAAGTGTTATGGGTACGCGTTCCTAAATCGCCCACTAAACCTCGCCGAATCAGATACTATTGAGTTGTTTAAATATCTGAGCAAATCCAGAGATATTCTACTGTCCCGCTACCCATCAACCGAGTTTGTGATTCTGGACGACTTCAATGTTTATAATAAATAATGGTTGAAGTTCTTGGGTACAACCAACTCAGCCAGTAGATCAGCATAATCCTTTGCTCTTATCTATGGATTAAGCCAACCGGTGCAATCTCTGACTAGAATACCTGACGTCCCATCACATCAAGCCATTTTACTCGATCTGTTTCTCACCAGTAAGCCACTCGGCTACAGAGTGGAGGTTAAAGCGCCTTTAAGATTCTCTGACCACTGCCTGATTACCAACTTTTTCCCTTCCTCTATGAACAGTCAACCTCGCAATAATGTAAAAAGGAAGTTGTGGCACTAAAGAGCAGCAAAATGGGACGGCATGCGGTCATTATTCATTACCTTTCCTTGGAATGCAAACTGCTTTAGCTCATAAATCTGTGCACCCGAGGTGCGAGAGGTAGTCACATCCGCGATGGACTGCTACATTCCTTTCTTCGTTAAATCCTCTGGAGCGGGGAAAAAGTGGTAGTTTGACCATCGCATAGAAGCGGTTAGACTAAAAAACACTGCTTATAATACACTCCGGAAAATTGGCTAGGGATAAGCTTTCGGATTATCGAAAATAAGCAAAGGATTGAAAGACAACTCTTAATTTTTAAAGCTAAGAGCAAAAACAATAAAAAAAATTGCCAAAAAGCTGACAGACTGCCGGTAGTCGGTAATCAACTGTTTCAATTGGAAGAAATTTCAGCACAACCACTTTTCAACCTCTGACCATGCCCGATAACTGGCTGGCTAACTCGGCCCGCAAGAAAGCTGAGTTATAAGGCAAAATTTTTATAACAAACTCGACTCTTCGAGAAAACGGAGAGACTCCCCCTTCATTCCGCAATGCGATTTCCAAATGAAGGAACCAAAGATCCGGAACAAGAAAGAGTTCCATGTCTCGGACGACTTGAAAATTTATTAAGCCAGCGGGGCAGATGGAATACTTGCCCTTGTCCTTAAGAGGTGCTCTGCAGAATCAATCTCGTTTCTATGAAAATTATTTAAACTCTCACACAAAAGTGGAAAAGTGCCAGATCTTTGAAAAGGGCGATCGTCTACCCAATCCCTAAAAAAGGGGAACCGCTCCGATCTTTCCGATCAACGCCCCTTAACCATCAATTCCATATTCTCAAAGGTATTGCAAAGGGTAGTTAAAATCAACTTGCTAACATACCTCGAGAATAACAACATCCCAAGCGATGTGCAATATGGATTTCTTAGATATGATATCTGCTCGGTTATGTAACGCTTATTTGGGGGCGGAACAAGGAACGTTTTGGAGAAACTCAAACCGTCAGGTTGGATATCTCCAAAGCCTTTGATAGTGTCTGGCGCAGGGAGTTTTGTCAAAAAGTATGGGATCCATTCAACCCTGCGTAGTTGGATCGTTGACTTTCTCAAAGGAAGAACAATTCAAGTCGTAGTTGACTGCTCTTCTTCCTCTCCTCACCAAATCAATGCCCGGGTGCCACACACTGCGCTTACGACAGCACCGTTTATGAGGATTATCTTTTTGACAGGCCCCTTCCACTCCTTTTTTCCGTACAGCTCGGGAAGTTTTTAGACAAAAAGTTAACCGCAACGTCGAGAAGGTTCGTGCCTGGGGTAAGGCCAACCTGGCCAGTTTCAACGTCCCAAAATCCAAACGTGTCTGTTTTCGGCAAAGAGGGAGATCAATATATCAGCTTGGCTCAAGTATCGGGACTCTATAGAAGCCCGAGTATGTCTGACTTCCAAGAAATTGAGCGTCTTGTTTAGGGCTAGCAGAATCTTCAATAATAACCAGCTGCTAACCCTATACATATCTCAAATACTCCCAACAATTGAATTTGGGAGGCACCTCTGGCCTTCAGGCCCACAATACTTGATTTTGTGCAAAAGAGGGCGGTCCGTCTAATTGACAATCCATCGTTAACAGACTGATTGCAATCGTCAATGCACGCAATGTTGAGTCTTTGTAGAGGTATTTTAATGGAACACGCTTCAACGAGCAATCAGCATTCATCCCTGGTGTACCGGTGCACGTATGTGAAACTCGAGGTACACGAGCGGAACACCCGTTCACAGTTTATGTAGACTTCATGAGAAGGTGTCTCTTCTTTGACTCGTTTTTTGTCTAAGACGGATCGTATGCGGAACGAGTTACCGGCATCAGTTTTTCCTCCCTCATATAGTCCGGGTCAATATTAACAAATCCCTCCCTATAGCCCCTATCTTAATCGTCCTCACAACGCTGCCCAACCGGGTGGCGACATAGCTCCCCTGCCTTTACACTATACAGTCAGCGGCGCTCTTGCGAGTTATAAGTGCACTTTTAAAGAGTAATAAAAAAAAACCTCCCCGCTTAAGGAAGCCATGTATAAAAATTTCTACGTTTATATATAACTCCTTAAAAGAGCTTTACTAAGCTAATTTCCTGAGACATCGCAAACCGGGCGATTTAATAACGCTCGCCGCAAGCGACTGTAAAGCGTAACGAGGATGTATTTTTTGCAGTATTTAGGTACGCTAGTTTGCAGAACTTTTCAATAGTATATTTGCAGCTAGAAAAAAGAACATCTTGCGACATTAATTCGTTTGTGGGAAGACACGTTCTGACGTTGTCAAATCGCCATATTCGAACTTCTATCGAAATGGTATTGAAAAAGATTTTTACAGCACATTCCAAATCTGCAAACGTATCTAATTGTACTGGCGGTTTTAATATGAAGTAACGTGGCAGCCTAAATCGGACCGAAATAACTAAGTGGAAAAAAAATAATGAAACATCGGCCATAGGGGATCTAACGAAACAAATATTTTTTTTTCCATTTCTCAAACTTCATCATCATTTACGAATTCATTTCGACCAGTAATATTCATTAACATAATCATAACATCGATTAGTAATATTTACATCATTCTGATGCATTTTGCTGTAATAAAACTTTATTTTAAATATTAAAAAGAAAGTGTGTTTTTTTTTAATAATTACTAATTCATCACCGCTCATCATAATATTTTTTATCTGTGGGTCTTTGGAATTTGTTTTTACTTGTTTTTCTATTTTTCTTTTCTTAAAAATATTTTCACTCTTTTATTTTGTTTTACGCCAAGGCGTAATTTATTTTAAGGACACAATATATAAAAGTAAACACAAGTAAAGTAAGTATACAAAGTTTTTAAAGCATGAAATAAAGTTTATTCTGACGAAAAAACCATTGGTTTTGAAACATTTCGACACTTTTTGATTAAACAGTGCGTAAAAAATTATTTATTTAAAAAATAAAAATAATATCCCTTTAGCATTAAAATTATTAATGCCAAGAATGCTATTATTCAAATATATTTTTATTTTATTTTAAATTCTTAAGCGTAGGTGATATACTGAATTATTATTTTGTGGTTTTGAAAATTTAGTATTAATAATTTTATATCAAAACGCTTTAAGGCCCCGTAGTAAGCGTTCAAATATGGTTTGAAAGGGAGATATGTAAAAACAAATGTTAGAGGGAGCGTACTAATAAAAAAAAACGATAATAATTAAGCAAAAATGGTGAAAATATTTAATAAAACAAGACTTGTTTGAAAAAGAGCAAACATCTCTCGGCAAGTGCTTTAGTTGCATTTAAAAATATATTGTGCATTTTTTTATGCTTATAAAATATTAAATAACAGAACAAAAAATTTTTAAATAATTTTCGTAGCCTACTTTGCGATTTTTTTCTATCGAGGGATTTTCATATAATTAACTTTTCGGCATTACAAATGTATAGATATTATCTTAGAAAATAACTTTTATATATTTTTTGAATTTAAAAACATAAAAGTTAACGAGAAACTTGTTATAAATCGGTAGAAATTGGGTATACCGTGTTATAAATCGGTAAAATCTATGTAAATGGAGAATTTATTAGAATTTTACAGAAATTTCGGAATGCTTAAATGAACACAATATCAATTTAAAATGAACACAATATCAATTGAAAATGAACACAATATCAATTTATGGCGAAATAAATACAAGTCTATTGCACGAAGAAAGTCTAAGTTGAGCTCATAAAGAAAAAGGATCGCAATAACCGTAAGAACTCGGCTTTACATAACTTAGCGAGGCAAAGTTTCTTTCACTTGGATTATTCAAGTCGGCTCTATGATTTGATTGGAATCAGTTTTTTTGGTTGGTTCAAGTGGGATTATCTGCCGGGACCAAGTTTCAACGCGGAAATTTTCCGACATTATTGTCTCGGCGGAAATTTCTCGTCTCTTTGTAGACAACCATAAGTTTTATTTGCGCTGAGATTAAATTTCTCTTCCTGTGATCGCATTGAAGAACATAAACATTTTGGCTGATAAGAATTTCGTCGTTTTTTTAAAATGTTTTCTACGGAATATTTTCTTGTCAAATTCTTTATTGGAAAAATATTTTGATAACAATGGCCACGTCAGGGATGAAAATTTGAGGATTGATGAAAACGTGAAGGAATCTTTAATGAAGAAATCGTCTTTTATTTGAGTTTTGTATAGACTGATATTATTTGACTTGTATGGGAAGTGCGTTGGCGTCAAAACAATTTTATTAGTAAAGAACAACGTAGGTTTCAAATTTACTGTAAATGCTCAGTAATTAGAGCAGACTTCGATTACGGGAAGATCCTGACTATCATACCTCGTTCGAGAAAATAACCTTTTTTTAGTGCGTTTTTCTAATCCGTATAGTGTTTAAAGTTTTTTAGTATTATAACTTTAAAGCTGTAGCAGCAAAGTTTCTTGACAGGTGAGCTCAAACGTTACGAAACGTAATTTTTTTTTAATTTATAGATCTAAGCCGAAATTTTCAGTTGGCAACACATATTCCATCATGAGCTAATGAGCTTTGAAATATCCACTGTGACTCGGCAGTAATAATCTCATACAAGATACAGAGGAGGTAAATTAAAATTTATCATTACTTAAGTATTAAAAAAGTGTTGAAATTCGAGCAATGCCAGGTAGAAAAAAGAGAGGAATACGTCAATACAGTCGATTCTGCTTAATTGGGACACAACGGGCATAAAAATTTTATCCCAAATAACCGGGTGTCCCAAATAAGCAAAATTAGCGGGTATGCGGCCTTCTTAACAAAAATTCGTTTACTGAGACACATTTTGCATCGAATTCAGATCGGAATTTGTCCCCATTAAACGGAATAGTCTCCCAGATAGTCGACTGTAATTAATATTAGTTTTTTTTATTTAGTTTCTGTTACTTGGGTTTTGGCCCAAATGTATGTACTGCTAGGCAAAAAAATGTAAGCGTCCTGGTTGCTAGCAACGAAACCTAAGCCCGTGGTCCCACGGGTCGGTAAGCAATCGACATAAACTTAATGCTGTAAGACCCTGCACAGAAAATTTCCACACGGAACTGGGCTGCAGACCGTTATCTTGCTACAACGAACTTAGTTTTCTGCGCAGGGTCTTGCAGTATTCGGTTTATATCGATTGCTTACCGAGCCGTTGAACGATGTGCTAAATCTTCTTTGTGTAGTACTGTGCTGCTGTAATATTTATTCCTGTTGAATCCTCCTTGTTAAAATCCAACTGACCCTTAAAAAATGTTATGCACAACACATGTGAAGTCCAAGTGTGGAGGATATTATAAAATTCGTAAGAGCAAGTTTGTACGAGAGGCTCAATTAATTAATGTATTCCAATACCCGATCAGCACCGTAATGAGCTAGGCGCAACAATTCCTCGAATCAAGATGACAACGGTGTTGTGATGCATGTATCAGGCGTCGAAATAATTAATCGAAGTGCAGTAATGAAAATAGCTTATCGGCGAGGAAGGGGATCTCGAAGCCGGCCGCGGCCGTTCGGGGAATCTGATCATAGGAGCCCAATTTGCCCCGTGAGTGGATTGTCACCCCACAAAGGATGGGCCGCACTGCAGACGGGCGGATGAACCGTGATTGTTGTAAATTCCTGGAAAAGTTGAAAGGAACACAATGACAATGACGTCATAGTACCCACCCAAAAATCACCGTTATTATTATTACGCATATATGCAAATATATTATATATAATATATATAAATTCACTAATTTAAAACACATTTAACAATGTGTGATTTGAAAATGCGTGTTTTAGGTACGAACATATTAAATCTTAGGCATCATGCCTGTTTTATGTACTAAAATATATTTAAAAAATTGATAAATAATTTACCTTTAAAAGTAGCTATAACTTTGTGGTTATACATTATAAATAAATAAAAAAAGGATACTTTGTTTGAACCATTATATAATATGTATATCATTTATTTGCTCTGAGGAAATAAATATATAATGGTTCAAACAAAGGTATCTCGTTTCATCTAAACAGAGAAAACCTGCGTAGTCGAGGGGTAAGGCTCTCGAATAGAAAACCAGAGGTTGTGGGTTCAAATTCTGGCGAGCGCAAGTAAATTTTAATTGATCCCTTTAATTATTAGGAGACCAAATTTGGCCCCAAACATCATACGAATTTGGGTTCCTGATATTTAAAAGGTTAATTCATCTATGTTATTTCACGATTTATTCGTTTAAAATAATATTCGTATATTGTATACTTGCGGCACGTTCCAGTAGTGCCCTGATGTAAGACCACTATTTAGAATTGAAAAGTTTTTTGAAATGGCTTTAGCCGTGTTTGGTGACCAGATCTGAATAGACAATTACTTCCCCATACTCCTTTTCTCCGTCTCCTTCCCTTACCCACTAACTTCAGTCTCACAACATACTCCAAAAGGGGGTGCCATAGTTACACTTGCTTCAGGCGGTTGGTAGCGGACTCTGCGGTATTGACATAAAAAGAGAAAATATTGATATTTGAAAGCACTCAATCGATTGGGGCGTTTTATGGGTTTTGAAAGAAAACTTATGTTGTCAATTTATATGAGACCTCCCGATTGCCAGGCCTCAGGCAGTTGGAAAATGTTTGATCGATTTAAACGCAATTAAGGAAACATTTAGGTTATCTTGGGTGCATGGATACGCCCACTTCCCACTTACGTCAATTTACCTCACCGTTGTATATGTATAGGTGCTTCAACTTCCCACATGTATGCGTAAATATGTGGGACAATAACTTTACATGAATAGGGATTATTTTGCAACGGTGAACATCAATTATGAATCCAATCATCAACTTTAATCACATTGAACCTGGACTATAATTGCCTCTGCGCCCAGTGCAGCTAAAATCTTTCAAATAGGCGTATTCCACGAACCAGGTCCAGCACTGGCCGGATGCGGATTGTCTAGTATTCCGTACAGTTCAGTTATAGTCAAATTGGTTTTCCACTCTCAGCTAGTAGGACCTACGCAGTATGTAGGACATCTGGATTGTAGGCAGTAGACAGCATACAACACACACACAGTGGACATACACATATATACGACAGCATATATACAAGAGGGAGTAAGTAACTACTTTGCTGCGACCGCCCACGTCTGAAGAGGGAAACCAGATTACTTGAGCCAGCCCTGACTCCCAGTCCTGATGGAAGGAAGATCGGCTTTCTCGGGAACTCTCAAAAGTATACAGAACGGAAATTGGAACAAATAAGGGCGTTACTAGTGGGTTTGAATAATAACGTTATGTGGAAATTTTATTTATTTATTGTAAAAGGAACATCACAATTTATTAGTGTGTAATATTTAAGTCTGCTTCAATATGCCCGTGTGGTAAGTCTCACGTATTGAATTCGTTTACTCTCACGACAAAATCACTCGCACCAATAATGGGGTGGCATAAATTTTGTAAATACGTTGTGTGTCACTTTTTGCCGGGAAGCAGCACGTTTTACTCATGAAATACAAGGACATTAGACATTTTTAAATATGATGTGTGCACGGAATACTCAAAGTACCACTTCAAAGGTTAATAATGTGCTCCTAAAGAAATTAAACAATTCAAAATATAACAAATTGTTTGCACAAGTGTTTTGAAACCTTGTTAAAATGGTTTTAGCTGTGTTTTGTGAGCAGTTCAGATACTACAGTACAGAGAATACCATTTAGAATGTGCCTCATTCTCGTTTTATCCTTCCCATATCCGCCAACTTCATAACACTTACCAAAATTGAGAATGACACGATTGCTCTGGCTCAAGCCAATTTCACATATCATTACATATTCATTAAAAAAACTTCTTTCGTAATTCATATTCTATTTCTCCATCTTTTCCTCAACTTTTTTCAGTATTCAAGGTTCCCTAAATCGTGAATGCTTTACTTTCAATAGATGTGGGCAATTCTGACTCATTTTATTTGTTGGTAATATTATTTTTAAGTCTTAACGTAGTTGTTTCTTTCTTAGTGGTGAAAGTAACGAGGACAATACCGAGGATACATGAGCAATGTGAGTATGACGAGTACTATACCATTCACATAATTAAAAGAATGGGTAGAAGTTTTGGCACGTCTTTGCAATGGAGTGGAGTTCGTATAAAGTTAAATTATTAGCAAAACACTCGTTAATATTATATTTCTGTGTTTGTAGGTCAGCATATGTTTTGGGCATCCTCGTATGAATAATAAGGGTCCATTTAACTACGTGAACAACACGAAAATATTAGCAAGGTCCCAAGTTATATCGGGGAACGGAGAACGTCAAAGTGGACAAGATATAAAATCGGCGTATAAAGTTTAGTGCCACGCTTTGATTAGAAGTTGAGCTTCAAAGCGGATCAAACTTTATCCCCAATTTCCCAAACCTTCACACAAATTTCCATTCATGGCCCGATGTAATCTAGGAAACAAAGTTGAATATCAACGGAGTTGCCCCTGAACTGCAAACTGAAGACTTCACTTGAGAAATTGTTCCACGAAGCGGTCCCGATATTCGCAATGTTGTTATGATAATTCGCAAATAATAAACGATCAACTTAAGAATATAATTTTAACTTAAGAAACTTGATTGATTTGATTTTCTGGTTAGTCGTTCGACTTGTTTTATTGGAGTAAGTTTTAATGGAACAAAGGCTAACTTTAAAATTGATTGTTTTTAGGTCTGTGAGTTTCTAATTAATAATGTAATTTGCTTTCACTGAAGGCTTTGAATATTTTTACTTTGGTTATTGTAAAATATTTAATGAATAATAATAATTGATAAAATGAGGCCAAGAAAAGCGGCATAGCAGTATATTCAATAAAACATGCTCTAATTGCAAATTCAATAAATAAAATATAACAAAATTTATTATTTTAGTTTTTAAATTCATAACTGTAATTTAATGTTTTAGGTACATAAAGGTTGAATTTTAACGAACCTTTTTGTGATGAAAAAAAACTATTTATTTACAATTTTTACACCATGCTCAGGTCTCCTCGCTAAATTAGGTGAATACCGAAGTAAAATAATTAAAAATCAAACAAATGGTAATTAATAAACAAAATAAAAGAATAAGAAAATAACATTAATGTCGGCAAATAGTATATACTTAGTAAACTCCTGAATATTTGTTTACTTCACAAGAAAATATTCTGGCTATTTGGTTGTCGAAATTAATATGTATGAAAATCTGCAGAAATACATATATATACTTACATATATAAATATTTATTTTAATAAAAAAACTATTATGATTTAGTAAGTATTTTTTTGTAGATCGGACAATTTTAACCGAAAAGTTAGAAATGTGTATGAACATGAAAGAAATATGTAGTACCTACACAATACGGAAAGGCTTTCCTACAAAAATAAAGTTGGTTGTTTAAAGGTGATAAAAAAATAATAAGCAGTAATTGTTGATTGAGGTACTAGTACATATTGAATTATTTGGCGAGTCGGATATAAGCTGACATAGCTCAGTGGTTTAGAGCACCTGACCGGACATCAGAAGTTACGGGTTCAATTCCCGTTGGCGGCATTTATTTTTACTCGGGAGAATTTTAAATTTGTATTGATATTTCAGGCGACTAATTATTGCTTATAATTATTTGTCATCCTTTATGCTATGCATAAAACCTTTTTTATAAACTATTAGTTTTTTATTAACTAGTTTATCATTAAAAAAATAAGTCATGCATAATATCTGAAAAACGGTGGATGAAATTACACAGGCGTGAATTTCATGTACCAATATTATTACTGCCAGCATTACACACGGACTGAATTGCACATGGACGAAATTATACATTGAGAGAATTACATCTACTAGAATAATACATGTCACAAAATCTTTAGTCTTTAAAACACTAGAAAGACCGTAGCCGTCATTTTGACGGCTGCCTGATGTAATGTGATGATATTTACTTAAAGTTTATTGTATTCTTTTGATTTTTTTCATGTATTTTTGATTTAACGACTACTACGAAAATAAAGGTAAGATACTTATTTACTTTTTGAAATATAATGATTTTACACACAGAGACCGCCGCTGTCAATGTGACGGATAGGGATACTAAGCTGAGTTTGTTTACAACATTTTTCTTCCAAGTTTACAACATACCCATTCCAATTGAAACACTGAAATGATAATAATCTGTCTGTCTCTTTCTTTCAGTATTGCATGTCATTCGAACTCGATCTGAACGTTGATTGGTCATTGTCTTTTGGTGACACTTGTTATTATTCTACCTCACGTCGATCTCTGCGCATGTATTATGAATATAATATTATATCAATATGTGTGCTCGTAGAAATCTTACCGAGTCGGATACAATGGAAAAAAATATCAAGACTTTAAAAAATTGCAGAGAATAAGTCAGATTGATGACCCTGTTTTTATTTCGGAGGCCAATATTTCTTCAATGGTCGATACAAAATCAGTTGAAGATCTTCTGGTGACATACACATATTTTTATAGAAACTCAATTTCTAGTCGTCGTGGTAGAGGTGATAGAATTAGGCTGGCCGCATACATACGTTTTCCGTATTCGATTTCCGAATTCGTTTTCCGTATTCGGAATTCCGTGAGACTAGCGCAAACGTTCGTTTTTCTTCATTCGGAATGTATAAACGTCAGTGCCAACAAGGGCGCTACTTAAATTAAGCTACTTCAAAAACATCAATTTTAAACATGTCCCGAAATTCTCTAGCCACCCCCCCCCCCCCCATGAAATTTATTTTTCTGGGGACAAATTTTATATTTTCTTGAAATTTGTTTATTTTCCTAGCATCGGCAATTTGATACTACAGTTAGCAAAACTCGTTGCCCGTATATATCAAAAAAGCCTGATATATTTGGAATAAAATATTGGCTTCTGATAGACTGAGATACTAAATATCTGTGTAATGGATTTCCCTATTTAGGGAAAAATAAAGAACGTACAAATTAGTCTTTGCCAGAATAGGTAATATTGAAACTAATGCAACTTTATCTCAAAAATCAAAACTGACAGTTTTTTCACTTCGATGTAGGTGGCAGAGAAATTACGAGCCGTGCAAACAACTATTGTAGGGACGATAAGACGGGCCAGAAGAGAAACGTTAAACGTTATAATTAATTTATTTTGAAGGCTGGCAATGATACTATACTTTCATCAAGAAAAACCGAGGAAAAATGTTATGATATTGGGTACAGTCATTGATGTATTATGGGTACAGTACATCCAGATGTTCGATTTGGCGCCGGACAAAAGAAAATTCCCGAAACGATTGTATTTTACAATTCTACCAAAAATAGTGTCGATATAATTGACCAAATGGCTCGTAAATATTCCGTAAGAGTTGGAAGCAGAAGGTGGCCTGTGAACGTTTTCTACAACATATTTGATCTAGTCGCCAAAAATGCATGGATAATTTGTAACAGGATAAATTAAGTACCCGTTAATTTATTATTTGGTGTGGATGTTCTACAACTGGCGACACTATTAGAAGAGGTTCGGAGTTGGCTGACGGAACGAGATGAGCTTCGTCTTCAGTATTCGGGTGGCGGATCCAGCAATCAGACGTACGGTGAAGAAAGGACTCTTCGCGGATGGCGTTCAACACGGAATCGGGAGGTTTTAGTTTTATCATTATGCATTTCAATATTCAATCTTTAGATTATATTTCTATTTTAAACATTGGTTTACAATAATTTATAAATTTTGTTCTATCGTTTTTATATGGAACTGGCGCCCTTATTATAAATCGTAATGATATTTAAAATTAGAATTCATTATGTGAGTTATCCGTGAGTTATCAACCATGGATAACTCACGGATTAATAATCTCAATTAGACACAAAGAAACACTCTACAAACAATATACAAAACAACCGGAAAATATAACATTACAAAAACATCTCAAAGCTTATAAAAAAAACTTACATATCTAATAAAAAACACAAAGGATGACTACTACAAACAAAAACTTAAATTATCTGGAAATTACAGTAAAAGGATTTGGTCAATCATAAATGAAATTGTCGATAAAAAACATTTAAAAAATAAAACAATCAACAATGTAAACCATAATGATTCAAAAATCTGCTGTAAAGATAAACCTCTAGAAGCCGCAAATGTATTTAACAATTTTTTTGCTAATGTAGGAAAAAACCTCGCTAAAAAAATCCAACAAGGCCTTACCCCAAATGACCCAAATACTACAGTAAATAATGAGCATAAATTTGAATTATTTCAAACAACAACACCAGAAGAAATTGAACAAATTATTACAGGTATGAAAGGAGGTTCTGCCCCTGGTTTTGATGGGGTCACAATACAAACACTGAAATGTATAAAATCACAAGTATCAAAACCATTAACTCATATAATCAATACAAGTTTTCAAAGCGGAGTTTTTCCATCCATGTACAAACAATCTGTAATTATACCAATATTTAAAACCGGCAATCCCTAAGAACCAACCAATTACCGCCCTATTTCTTTACTATCAAACATTGCAAAAATATTTGAAAAAATTGCCAAAAAAGAATAACTCAGTTCATAAAGATTAATAATATAATTCACGAAAACCAGTTTGGATTCATGGAAAACAAAAGCCCAAAAGACGCCATTGCTAAATTATCTAGTACCATACAAGACGCTTTAGATAAATCATTAAAATATGTTGGTATTTTTGTTGATCTCCAAAAAGCTTTCGACAGCATATCTCATGTCAAAATAATACAAAAATTAAAGATCGTGGGTTTTAATGACACAACATTAAGTTGGCTAAAAAGTTATCTTCACAAAAGAACACAAGATGTAAAAATTAATCATCTAGTCTACCACTCACAAGTGATTTTGGGATACCACAAGGTACTGTTTTGGGTCCATTACTTTTTATCATGTACGACATGTACGTAAACGATATTTTTAAACAAAACCTCAGTGGAACAGTTATATCTTACGCAGATGATACAATTATCATAATTAAGGGTAATGACTGGAAAATTATAAATGAAAATGCAAATAATGACATCCAAATCCTAAAAAACTGGTTCGATACAAATCTACTTACAATTAACGCAAAAAATAGTTTATATACCATTCACAATAAATAAATTCAAAACTTACCCCAACATTCATATAATAATACACAACAAAAAATGTAACAAAGATGTTTTTAATAAATCATGTACCATACTAAACCAAACTACTGAAATAAAGTACCTCGGTGTAATTGTAGACCAACATATGAAATGGAACAGACATATTTGTGAACTTGTTAAGCGCATTAGAAAATGTATCTATATATTCATTAGATTAAGAAATGTTCTCAAGCTAAACAACCTGAAAAAAGTCTATTACGCACTAGTCCAATCATTACTTCAGTATGGAATCATTGGGTGGGGAGGTGCATATGAAAAAATTTTAAGCTCTGTAAAAGTGGTACAAAAACTAATTATTAAAGTAATTTTGAAATAATTACCAAAATTCTCTTCAGCCTCATTGTTCAAAATTTTCGAAGTACCAAAAATTGAAGACCTCTATAAAAAAGATGCAATATTACAAATATATAAAGAAACTGTAATAAAAAAAACTTAAATTTAACTCATCCTTAAGGCATAATTTTAACATCCAAATTCCTTTATTTTCAACTCAACAAATGCACAATAATTAAATTTACAAAGGCATAAGATATTTTAATAGTCTTCCCGAAGAAGTGAAAAAAATACCAGATTTTATTTTATTCAAAAAAAAGGTCAAATTTATCTTTCAAAAAAGAATAATATCACCTTTCAAATGTTATAACTCCAATTCATGTTACAACCAAAATTAACGTCACAATCCTCTCTTAAGTTTATATTTATTGTACTTTATTTATGTTAATTACTGATATAAACATGAAATAATTGTGAAATAACTCCTACGCCAAGCTCGAAAGCTAGCACTCTTCATTGGAGTAGAAATTCAATAACATATGTTTTTCACTATTACCTATTATTACCTAATTTTATGTACAATGTAACAATGATATAAGTTAAACAATAAAAATAAAAATAAAATACTACTTAAAATTTAATAAAACTTATCATCAACCACCATGGACCGACCTAATAACGCTTCTTCAGTGTTAGTCGCACCCTAAGTTTATTTATATTTTATTAAATCATTTGAGTCTCTTGCTATATTGCTTTATTGTTTTACAATAAATTATATTTCTTAAATATGAATCTTTTATTTAAGATTACCATCCTCCTTATTTTTACACTTAATTGCTTAAACTCATCTTTGTTATTTATGGCTGATATTTATTTATTAACATTTTATTAAAAAGCGTTACATTGGCGCCCAACGTAGGGCGTTACAAATTTATAAAAAGATTACAAAAGAAACATTTCTCGCCACAATTTTATTCTAAAGCTTATTGGAAAGCTAAGAACAGCGTATACAAGTACCAGAGAAAGTCTAGTTATGTTTGGTTCTGAAGAATTGGCAGAAAAAGAACCAAAAAATAAAACTTCTAAAAGACGACAGTGCCGAATTAATGAAAAATGTACGAAATATCGAACAAATTATCGTAACAACTGTTGACAATTTCAATGACACGTGTGATAATTGCAAGAAACCCGTTTGTGGAAAGTGCATCGGATATTATAAAAAAAACACATGTTTGTACCTAATTAAATAAAATAAGCAATTTCATTAATCAGTGATTTGTTTATTTTATATTATATCAAAAATTACACTCACATGTGATCAGCCGTCAATAATAACAAATGTTGGCGGTTTTTAGAGATATGAAGCAGTACCCGGTCATTCTAGTGTCAAGTGTGTGCTAAATTAATTTCATATAGTTCAAAAAGTGTTATTTCATTATGTGTTATTATTTCGTATATGTGTAATTCTGGAAATTCACGCCTTTGTAATTTCGTTATTTGTACCTATGTAGCCTTGAGAAATATAGGTCCTTCTCTGAATTATCTAGGTTTACCTGCGGTATACCCAGAGGTAGATTCGATCTTAAATTTGATTTAACTTTTGCAATTTTAACTCCTCCCGCCAGAAGCGAGCAGGCTCGGTACCACCCGCCCTGGAAGCTGCACGGAGCAAATTTGAATTGGAAATGAATAAGCGAGGTGAGGAAAACCTTTCTTCGATTCGCAACTTTTCATTGAAATTGTCAACAGTTGTTATGATAATTTGAGATTTCATCCGGACGGCCACTTGTTTTGAAGCTTGGCTTTAATGAAGTTAAAAATTGTTGCATTCTAGTATTCAGTTCAGCAGACAGTGGAACAATAATATTAATCAGTGATTTTTAAAAAGGATTAACTACTGGACGATGTATTACTATAAAAAAAATCCAAATAATTAATTTTTACTTTTCCGACATTATGTCCGGGTTAAAACTTCCCCACAGGAAAAACTAAACCCTTCCACACACTTTTCCACACATAATCATCTAGTTAATTCACATTGTGCAAGTGCATTATGTAAGCATAATAAATACAAAAACAACACGTCAAATCACCAGAGATCAAAGGGAAAAATAATTCACCGATTCCAGATATTTTCATATCAACTGTCAGTTTGATGATGGCCTCAAAAGCCGAAACAGCTGTCACTTTAAAAACTGTAAAAATAACAGAAATACTCGCAGAACTTAATAATTATTATTAAATTTGATTTATGTTAAATTTATTTAAAAAAAAAAAGTATTTATTTTGCTTATATAATGCATTTGAATAATGTGGATTGACTAGATGATCATTTGTGGAAAAGTGTGTGGAATGGTTTAGTTTTTCCTGTGGGGAAGATTTAACCCGGACATAAAGTCGAAATATAATTACCAACAACAAATACCTATTAATAATAAACAGTGCCACCTTTTGGTGGTGAGTGATAACATCTTTTTGGACTACCCTGTATAGTAACTTATTTAGTTAACACATTGTTATGTTCTATGTAATAAGACAGTTTTTTGATGAATTTAGTTAAATGGTTCGTACGAATTAATTTTTAAATTTATGTATTGTTGGTTTGGCTAATTGTCTTTAATGTCTCACAACTTCTTGATCCTCCATGCGTATTGAAGGAAAGTACATTATGTTTTGGATGCCTTCTTCAAATCGATCCTGCAAACCCAACGCCGCTTATGAAAGTAAAATATATTTTAAAAATTTATTCCATGTACTTCTGCTACCCCTGTATTAAAACTTCTGAAGCGTTAGCTTAAAAAAGATTAGTTCTCACAACAAAGCGAATTTTTTTCCAAGAACAGCTTATTATACTAATAAATTCATAGTTGCCTGTACGAGTGTGCGGCGCTCGTACTTCCGAGATCCGGTTGTCGAATCAACATTAGACTTCCAAAGCGCTTCTCTCAGAAATCCAAAAAGATTTCTCTAACGATGTTATTCCGCGAAATGAAATCGACATGTCGCGTGGAGAGCTTTGTCGAGTAATTCCCCGAATGGCAACCGATAGTTCTAATATTAAAGAAAGTGTTTAAATTTTATAACTAAGATGAGACAATAATCTAAAATAAAACCAAAATCATAACGACGTAAGTTAGGAGCCGTGTACAAAATCGCGCGGCTCTGGTGTATTGGACAGACCGGCGGTTGAATTTTCCCTATCAAATCTCTAAAATAATGTTGGAGTCTAAACGACATAAGTGATGAAGTTTTCTAAGAACAATATTCGGCGCGCGGCCCGGCATAATGGATAGACCTACAGTCGACTGTGTCCTAGCAGGTCGAGAAAATCAATCTTTCCGTGGGGTTTGTTTTTAATTATTTCTGATGAACGTTTTACTAAAATCTCAAATGTTTCTAAAGGGGTCTCTCAGGAAATTGCTATTTCATCGGAAGGAAGATATAGATAAAAACTTGCATATTGTTGCGGTGTTTTTAGATTTTCAGAGAGCTTTTGAAACAATAGATAGAAAAAGAGTTATTAAAAAATTTAAAAAAATATAGAATAAAAGGGAAAGAACTGGAATGGTTTAAAAACTACTTAAGCAACAGACAACAAACAACAAAGATAAGAAACAATATATCAAATCCGATTGAAAATAAGCTGGGTGTATGTAACGTATTGATGTTTACAGGTTATAGAATACTGGGCCCTTAATCTCCAGTATTCCATCGAGGATAGGGATCTGGTAATATCTCTATTAAAAGTCGTAGATTCTGATATACGGAGGTTGTTTTAATCGTAATATAATATACTGACAATACAAGTAACAAGTAGCCTAAAGGCCGTCTAGCGAGAGAATGACTTCGCGCCAGCCGACGATGTCATACAAGGCCTGTAGTAGCGTTCGGTTATCTTCGGTAGAACCCGAAGCTACCCGAGCGCAAACACCAAACACTACACCTTCCCTCCTTCAATTCTGAAGCTACTTACAAACCAACATAAATATTTCACATATATATAAATCACAACATAGATATTCATTTTATATTACATTTGGTTTTAACAATGATTCTTAAAGATAAACAACTTAGAAATTTAAAATATTAAGCACCAAACACGATTAAATCATCAATTGAAGTTATTACATTTGCTAACAAATAATCCTAAGACTAACAACCGCGGTGCCTGGGTCAAGTTGCCCCGTTTCCTCTGGAAGATGTGGGTGTCTCGCGTCTTGGCCGCAATCTCCCCGACCATGGTCTCTGTTTCCGGGCCTGTGTCTGCTCCGACACCACCTCCTCTGCCGCCAACCTGAAATCAGGAGGAAAACCAGTGAATCCACGCAATAAGGTTGAAGTCTCTAACTCATGAGGCTCATTCCTCGAAATTTCAGACGCGAGATGCTGTGCACTATTGCCATCTTCCTTCCAGCTCACTGACATTTCCCTCATTTGGTCGACATGTCTCTTCCATGTCACATCTGTGTTCCCTATCTTAATAATATAAACTTTTTTACCTAGCTTCCTAGAGACTACTCCCTTAGCCCAAACTACTTTATTATCCTGACGATAATCTTTTGTTAAAAACTTTTGTCCAACTTTAAAAACCCTGGTTTTAACCCCTTTGTAAAACTCAACCTGATCAGATTGAGCTTTAGAAATGTTAACGTTTGCTTGCTTGACTTTTTCCAAGTCTTTGTTCAGAGCTGTCCACCAAAAATATGCTCTAGCTATTCCCTTCATTTTAACAATACCAAGATGTGACCTGTGTAATGAATCTAACACTTGCTTTTGGAGAGAAAAAGGTATAACTATTCTGTGTTGCAAAAACAAACAATCTCCTACGATAGAAAGTTCGTTCCTTTTTAGCCAATATTTCCATATACTGCTATCACGATTTACTCGTTTGGGCCAGCCCTGCCGCAAATACCTAAATACCAGCTGTAATTCGCTGTCCGCTGCGGTGGCTACCACAACTGCTTGAAAATTTACATGCTCACAATTTTCAATAAAACAGATTTTGTCCTTGATTGATGAAACCGAATTATTCATCACAGGAACTATCTTCAGATTAAAAATCTCCATAAAATCCCTACCCACTATCAATTCCGTGCCATTAACCACAACAGTAAATAATAAATTATTTTTAAGATTATTGTATTCTACGGTAAAACAGGCACTACCTACAATATTAAGTGGTTTGCCATCGTATCCTGATAAAGTACGCTTATCTGGTGACAATGTTACATTTCTAAAATAACGATTGAAAATAAAATCCGGCATGACCGACATGCTTGCCCCTGAATCAATCATAGCAGCACATTTCACTTCGTTAATTACCACATTAGCCCTAAACGGATTAATGTATGAAATACTATTATTCTGGGATTGTTCAAAAATCGGATTAACCTTGTTATTCCTACACAATTTCTTCAAATGCCCTACCTTGTGACAATTAAAACATTTTGCGTTCTTGAATTTACAATATTTTTCTACATGATATTCACCGCAAATCGTACATTTTTTATTCCTCGGTTCGGGGCTCTTTGAACGAGATAACCTTGAAAAACCTTGAGTTTCTCCCAAACGCGACGAATGTCTCCCGGGCGAATTTGAACGATTCGAAATGGCATTCACATCCGAATTCCCTGCGGAAAATTCAGATTTAATTTCCGGAACCAGAATGTCTAAAGTTGAAACCGTTATTGCTAACTCTTCCATCTTGTTAAATGTTAATTTAGTTCCCTCTAGAAAAATTTTCTCCTTAGCCCGGCCTGGTAAAATACCGATTGCAAAGGCATCCGCTAAGCTTTCTGGCAAGCGTGTTCCAAATTCGCAAAAAGAAGATAAACCCCTTAGACGGACCGCGAAATCTCTAACCGATTCCCCATGCGATTGCTTGGTTTGATAAAATTTTTCTCGTTCCTTGAATACCGATCGCGGTCTGGAACAATGTTTCTCAATTAATTCTATTAACTGATCGAATGCCACGTCTGTAACTTTAGCAGGGAAACATAAGTTGATCAAAAGAGTTAATGTCTCCGCTTCCAGAAGATTCAGCAAATAAGCGCGTTTCTGTGAAGCGTCGTTTTAATGTCATCACGAATTAGAAGGAACTGTTCTAACCTCAAGCGGAATAGACTCCAATCTCCATTAACGTGGGAGAACCTGGAAATTCCGCCCGATTCCATGATTGCAACGACAACAACACAAAAAAAAAAACCCACCCGGCAACAATAACACCTTCCAGAAAACAAACAAGAAACAAGACAACCTGACTCCAGGAACCGGCGCCGATGCAGTCCAGCGCCCAGCCGCTTCCCGGAATTCCAAATCTTCTTCTTCTGTGAAACTTGTCTGGTCTTTGTTACCCAGGGCCACCGATCTGGTCTTTGTTACCCAGGACCACCGATCTGGTCTTTGTTACCCAGGACCACGTGGTTATTTATTCTTCGCTGGATTCTTCGTCTGGTCTTTGTTACCCAGAACCACGAAATCATTGATTCTTCGCTGGATTCTTCGTCTGGTCTTTGTTACCCAGAACTACGAAATTATTTACTTCCAATTGTCCTTATTATGCCCAATTTATCTCCATTTATTGTCACCTTGACAATAAAATCCCGGAGATTTTTTTTCGCAAGTCACTGGTGTGAAATAATCCGACTTGCCGGCAATCCGAAAAACTGTTTCCGTATACTCCTTTTTAAGCTGCGCCACTGTAACGTATTGATGTTTACAGGTTATAGAATACTGGGCCCTTAATCTCCAGTATTCTATCGAGGATAGGGATCTGGTAATATCTCTATTAAAAGTCGTAGATTCTGATATACGGAGGTTGTTTTAATCGTAATATAATATACTGACAATACAAGTAACAAGTAGCCTAAAGGCCGTCTAGCGAGAGAATGACTTCGCGCCAGCCGACGATGTCATACAAGGCCTGTAGTAGCGTTCGGTTATCTTCGGTAGAACCCGAAGCTACCCGAGCGCAAACACCAAACACTACAGTGTACCGCAAGGATCTGTATTGGGTCCGATATTGTTTATACTCTATATAAATGATATGGTAAAAATATTAAAACATTGCAAAATAAGACTGTTTGCAGACGACGCACTAATTTATATTGCAGAAGATAATTATGAGAAAGCAATCAAAAAGATAAATAGTGACTTAGAAACATTGTCAAAATGGCTCAAACTAAATAAATTAAAACTAAATTTAAATAAGACAAAATACATGCATATAGGCAGAACAAATACGCATGAGGAACCAAAGGTTTCTATAAATGGAGAAATCATAAAAAAAGTGGAAGAAATTAAATATCTAGGTGTTATTATAGACTCAAAATTGAACTTATTTAAAAATGCAGACTATACAATTAAAAAAATTGCAAAAAAATATCATTTCTTGGTAGAATCAGAAACAAAGTAAATAAAGAAACATGCCAGATAATATACAATACAATTATATCACTACACTTTAATTACTGTTCAAGTATTTTTTTTCTCTGCAATAAAGAGAAAATGAAAAAAATGCAAATACTGCAAAATAAAGCAATGCGAATAATACTTAAGCGCAACATATACACACGGATAAGAGACATGTTAAAGGAGCTGAATATTTTGACGGTGAAGCAAACTGTGTATTTGAATGTACTTATTTTTATACATAAAATTAACATAGGGATGATGTCTAAGGAACTGAAAAGAAAAATAAATTACAATAACGAGATACACGGACACGGAACGAGAAATTCTAAGCAAATTAGGTTGCCAACAAGAAAAAAAACAAGCACCCAAAAATCTCTGATGTACCAGGCCGTTCAACTCTATAACAAAATCCCGAAGGAAATTGCTGTGATAGAAAATATTAATAAGTTCAAAAATGAATTAAGAAAATATGTCTATCTCAATTATTAATGTTTCTTTTTTGTGACTTTATTGAAATATTTAAAGAAAGATTATGTTTGCCAAACAATGTACATGTTTATATGTTTATAAAACTATTAGCACACACGAAGATGTGAGCTAACTTAAGATTAATAAATAAATAAATAAATCGTCTAAAAAAATAAAATCTGCTGCTTACTGCTAATCTTATGGTTAAAAACGTTTTATAAAATTTTAAAACCGTTTTACATAAAATATAAAATGGTAATAGTTATTATTAATCTTAAATATAAATAACTTAGCCTCATATAAAAAATTAAAATGTGAGCGTCGAGCAAGCCCTCGTTATTAGATTCTCATGTCACCTTAACAGACAGAGTTTACTCTTCAATGCGGGAGAGTTTTCTAACTTTACGCAAAATTATTACATACATTGGTTATAACGAAATGTCTTGAAATTGTGGATTTATTAAGAAAGCGATTCAAATATGTAGAGCTGTATTGTATATGAAATAAACTTTAAATAAAGGGTTCAAATAATTTATAAAATTTTATGATTACAAAGGCTCATTGGAAATGGTCAATGTGCATTACCCATGCACAAAAATCGAAATTAAAGTGTTACCACTGACAAATTTCCGGGGTGAAATTTAAAACGATGAATAAATGGATTAAATTAAATTATGAATCATTTTTATATCGAATAAACTGTACGGTACTAATTTTATGTCGGTATTTCACGTAAATAATCAAGTACTGTAATTTGGGTGCCACCAGCAGGATATTCCACTCGGTACAATTGTGAACGACCGATTACATAGCTTTTACATTTTTTTCATCAACTTCAAATCAAATATACTGCAGCTCCTAACTTCAATCACTCAATGAATCAGTTACTGAAATTTGGGTTCAATTTAGGTGCTTTGCTACCAAATAAGTAAAAATAATATTATTAAGTATACACACGTAATGTACTTAATATATGAAGCTGTCATTCAGTCAAAGTGAGCGTGAAAATCAGATTTTTTTTAAATATTAAATAAAATTCCACCTGTCATTTAGCCTTACAAAATTTCTCAATATTCGAGGAGTTGAGACGCTTGCGTTCCCAACGCAAAAAAACATAATACAACAATGGCTCGACATAAAATGGATGCGGAAAATCCCGTGTTACTTTATTTTAAATCAAATAAAAAGAAAAGTTATTCCTAAATGTTGGATAAGAATTAAAGCACCCGGGCCAAAATATTATAATAACTAATTACTCTTGTCAAATATTTGACAGCTTTTCCGAAAGATCGGTCTTAATTTTACGACACTGGGGTTTTAAGATTCTAACAAGAAACGACGAGAAACAATTCAAGTTATGACAACACGAAAATACATTCCGTAAAATGACAGGTTCTGAACATTTATTCAAATTTACGGAGAGCTCCGGGAATATCTTTAAAATAAGCAGTTCAAGTCTCTCCATCCGAAGATATAATTTTCCTACGAATTGCTTTCATCAAATTTATTCGTATGAGATAACTCGGAACAAAGAAAATAGGAAAAGTCGCAAAATATATTTGAGATTGGACAATAAAATGCATTTATGGATACTATTATTTTGGTTCGATCAGCTCCGGTAATGGCTCAACCCTCGGGCAAAACAACGAGGGGGTTGAAATATGAAATTGGAGTCACGTCACGTCGTTCCTCCCCACCCCCACCCTTCTATGGCTCTTAGGCTTCTAGGCAGGGGTATTCCTCGGAGATTGAGGTAAGCAGGTTGGTTCGAATCTTGAAATGTACATTAAAAATTTACACCCAAATAGAATGCTGTTGGATAAAAGTCTGATATTTTCGTTTAACTTTGTATTCTCTTTAATGTCGTACTAGAATTTCTCTGTGAATTCGGAATATAAACAATGTCGGTAACGGTGTGTTCAATAGTTAATTGAATTTGCGTTTAAAGATTGTCATAAAATATTACCCCCAAGTGACCATTAACTTAAAACTGTCTCACAAAAATAAATTGTAGATTTATTTTTAAAAACACTCCTTAATTTGAAAACGGGTTTCTGATTTCTTTTTTCAGTTCTTTTTCTCCCTTCTCTTGTATATTATTTAAAAAAAAATATCTACCATTTGTTATGTTATTTTTTTTTACCTAAACGTAAATTACTCTTGTTGTTACTGTAAAACGCATAAAAACATGTAAAATATATCATGTAAAAGCCTATCAAGGCGTTTATAACTAATAAATAAATAAATCATACCTAAACAAGGTGTAATACTAAAGACGTGTTGGTTCACAGAATTTGAATAATTCATCAAATTTCGAAGTTGATACACACGTCCTATTTAGGTTCTGTTAGTACTGTCAAACCACCGGCCGATGATGAAATATTTAATGAGCTTTCATAGAACTGGAAGTTTATGAAATTTGATTAATTGTTCAAATTCTATGAAACAACCCGTCCATCATGTCGATGATCAGCGCTATTTATTTTTTTATACATTTCAGATTTTGATAAAATTATGATTGGCTCTTTAACATAATGGTCATATTATGACGCTTGTCTGTTTATTACAATATAATTGAAAGTAAAACTTGTGCGAGATTCAATTTGAACGGGGACAATTCAAATGCCAAAAAAACAAACAATATTGCGCGGTTCATCAAGGTCATTAAATGTAACGGACGTTGAAATACCCCAGCCTAAGCAATTAGAATTTGTTCCTTCTTCTTTTCCTGGCAAATTGTAAGTACACAATGTAAACACATAAATAGCTCTTCACAAATAACAATAAAACTGCCTTGTACCGTACCCATTCGAACGTAAATAATTTACAAATGTAGTAGCGTTGTGAGGTGGGTTAAGGTAGAGGCTGTAGGAAGGGGTTTATTAATGTAAGTTTTGGAAAGGCCCGGAATATAATACGAAGGAGGAAAAACAGATCCCGGTAGACAAAAACGAGTCGAAGAAACGACCCGTTCTCATGTAGCCAACATCGATTCGGGGGTTTATTATCACAGGGGCATATCTACAAAAACACAGTTTTGAGATAAACGCAAATAAAGATTATCGTGATATGCCCAACTTTATGCCCAACTGTATCTCTTAAACAGCTGCACATACGAGATAGAGCTTCATGTCACTGATTATGGTATTACCGTAACCAAGCTTAACTCAAAACACTAGTTTTTGGAGTTAGGCCCCAATGATCCTTTGAACCTCCGAACTCAAGAACTAGAGTTCCGGTCATGTCCGCCGAGTTTCGCGTACATAAATCGGTGCACAGGGAATCAATACTGCTAGATCCTTTAAGCAGGATCCATTGACTTACCTGTAGAACAGACTTGCATGCCTATATTGCGTCTGTGCTTTACCTGTCTGTTAACAACGGATTGTCACTCAGACGGACCGCCCTCCTTTGCATAGAATCGAACAATGGTTTGACAACCTTTTTTCAAAATGAATTTTACAATTAACACGATCATCATCAGTCACTGTTGTATGAAAGCCTCCCAAAGCTGCTTTAATTTAATTCGGTTCATGGTTTGCGCTGCGTCGTGTTTCCGTCTGACTTGCTTATCTGCTCGATCCATCGGGTTTAAGGCAGGCCTTGAATCCTATTTGTTCCTCTTGGGCGGCGCCGAACGACGAGATCTGTCCGTCGATTGTCCGATGTCCATCCTCCAGGAGTTGAGAACTGAGAACACAATTGATCCCCCCCCACCCTACGGAATATCACGTGAAATGACACATGGCGGAGGGTCCAATAGAACTATTATTAGTGGACTGAGCGTACTGAAGTCTTATTTCAACTCAACCATTTATCATTTTATTTGTCTGTTAATTTGCTTGTTACGTTCCGGTTCCGGTTAAAGATGGTGGCCGTATTGGATACTACCTTTTTTCGCACAATCGCGTTTCCACTACACGGAGAAAAATGAGTATTGTCAATTTATTGAAATCCTGTTTAAAACGGGATTGCATGCCGTTTCTTAGTAAAATTTGAGTGCCTTCAGAATATATCGGAACACGTGTTCATGTACCTGCGTTTGCGCTGTTAATACATACTGACGAAATTCTAATAAATAATGATTTTTATGAACACGTGTTTCGACTTTTTTTTTTAATTTTATTAAAATCAAATTTAACAATATAATTATTAAGTTCTGCAAGTATGTTTTTGGTTTTTGTTATTGTTACAGCTGTTTCGACATTGCGACAGTTTGAAAATGGCCTTGAAAGCCAAAACAGCTGTAACAATAACAAAAACAAAAAAATACTTGCAGAACTTAATAATTATATTATTAAATTTGATTTTAATTAAATTTAAAAAAAATTAAATGGAGTTCTACAAATTAAACACAAAAACAATAAATTAATATGTGTTTCGACGTCGCGTCATTTTATTCCCATTTTAGTAAAGCTTAACATGAAATCTATCAATTCATTCGTTAAGGGCCTGCAGTCCGGTTTTTAGCATTATTACGAATGATTTGAAGAAAAAGTTATATTTTATACCAGTAAGTTTTATCCGTGGGCGAGCTGTCAAATCAGAAAAATTAATGTTATGGTACATACAGGCCGGAAAAAAGTTGAAAAAAGGAAGTTATTGAGATGCTGACATTTTTTGGGCAAAATGTATAATTCCTTATATGAAAACGAAACGTTTAAGGTTCATTATTTAGTGGTGGGTATTTGTGTACCTACTTACAAATCATATCTTATCAAATCGGGTCGCATCTTGGACCACTCTTATTTAATATTTATATAAATGACATTTACGTTTGCTTTAAAAATAGTTACTTTGTTTTATACGCGGATGACATGACAATTTATAAAGCTATACAGTGTTTACCCGATTGTATGGAATTGCAAAGAGATCTTGATAATTTGTGCATATATTGTGAATCAAATTTATTGTCCTTTAACATATCTAAGTGTCACTTGATTAAATTTACTAGAAATAAAAACAAAATCATCTATCCATACAACTTGAATAACAAACCTTTACAACCTATGTCTACGTGTAAAGATCTAGGTGTTTACTTAGATAGCAAATTAATTTTTGACAAGAACATTGAACACATTATTTCAAAATCCTACAGAATGCTAGGTTTCTTATTAAGAATATGCAAAATTTTCAAAAGTGCTAAGACTCTGAAATTTTTGTTTTGTTCATTGATCCGAAGTCCACTGGAGTATGCTTTCACAATATGGAATCCTCAATATAAGGTATACATAGATTTAGTAGAAAGTATACAGAATACATTTTCGAAACATTTACTCAAGAAATACAACAAAACTACAAATAATATGTTAACTTTACAAAAAAGACGCACATTGTCAGACCTGTTGTTTCTACATAATCTGCTAAATAATAAAATAGAAAGTCCCAAATTGCTATCCGTCATTGGTTTAAATGTTCCAACGAGGGGTACCAGGCACACTACACTATTTCATATTGAAGCCAACAATACCAATGCAGCAAACAACTCAGCAATTACTCGCGCAATCACAACATACCTACACCCATTACGAAAAATTACTACAATTAGACATCTTTCATGATTCCTTTCTAACATACAAAACTAACTTATTAAATTTCTTAGCATGACATATTTCAAAAATATTTTCATATCATTTTTCAAAACTCCTATGTAATAACAGTCAATTACAATTCGTGAGCTTATTATAATTATTGTTTTCAATTCATTTATTATTATCTATCCACACACTTCCTTCCTTTTATAACAATCTCAGGCGAAATTACGTAATGATATTTTATGGACATACGTAATACGTACTACAACTATGTAATAACTAAACATATCTACCTGTATCTTATTGTACTGTGTATGTCTTAACAAATAAATAAATAAGATTTCAGAGTAAAATTGGGTTTTGATTTATTAAATAAGATAATTTGTACATCCGGTATATACAGAAACAGAAAAAAGAATTAGATTTGTGGCTTCAACAGTGTTTAGTGACCAGACCTGGATGCTTACTTCTCACTTTCCTCGCACCCATATCTTTAGTTCTCATTATTTCCACTCCAACAACCAATTAATTTTTTAAATTTCAACTCCATTCAACCTCACAACAATTCCCTATTGGGGGTGCCATATTCCTCCTGGCTCCGGGCAGTTACGATTCTTGTGCGGTATTCATATGAATTTAAAATGTTTATATTTAATATGCATTTCAAATTATCTAATTTACATGCTTGCAAAATACTCATTTAAAGTTTATTTACCTATTTAATATGCATTGAAAAATTATAAATACTTGCCTTATATGCATTTGAAATTTATACACCTATCTAATACGCATTTCAAATTTACGCCTCTATATAATATGCATATAAAAATTAATTTTCTATGAAACATGCATTTGAGAATTATTTATTTATATTTATTAATGCCCTTTAGGGGGCTTTTTCATAGTAATATTAAAAATACGAAGACCATTACGACAAGGAGGTCGTCATTAAAAAGTCTTTAAAAAATATGTTATTTTTCTAATTTAATGAAATACGAAAAATTTAAGATGTTTTTCGCCTCGCGTATTTACGCGACTTAGCCGGATTATAATTCCCATCCTTTTACGAGTACAAGCTTCTTTGTTTGTCAGTAACTCCAGTTAAGAAGAATTTACACGAAATTAATCCTCTCTTTTGAAGTCTCCACCATTACAGTTAGATATATTGTAAAGGGCGCAATTTCCCTGTGAGAGGTCCATTGCAAAAAGGGTGCCTTAGTACATATCGGCGTTAGCTCAGGTGGTAGAGGTTGAGATCATGATCATCAGGCGTCAGGTCAGCTACGGCTTTTAACGGGGAACTGATTGCCAAACAAACCACTTCGAATTCGTCAAAGGAAACGCATTAATGGGGTATGATAGTATATTCACAAAGCACAATTACAAACAGATACACAAATGAGATGGGTCATTTACATCCTAAATATTCCTAGCGTTTCGTTAGGAACAATCTCTCTTGATAATTTAGGTTCTGGCTGGCAAGCGTGTGCGTAGGCATAATTCAAGTCACAAAAGGCACATAAAAGGTAAAGATAGTTAATCCGCTTACATGAATTTGTAGTAGGTTTCGCGTACATGTTGAACCACAAAAGGAGGGTTATCTTCCGTACTGTACGCGCTATTACGCGTACATTTCTCCATGGTGAGTAGGCACAGCAATTAGGTACAGGCTTCGAAAATACTTGTACAAAGCGGCCGTTAATTTAGGCGCGCAATCATGGCGTCCTGGTTGATAGCAAAACAGACATGTTGACAGGGCCAAGGCTAGATTGTGAGTGTGGGCGGTTGGTGATTTGAATGGCCGGCGTGTCGAGCGTAGAGCAGTTTTACCAACTTGGCCGTGCATAAGGCAGGCGCGCGCGCACAGCGACAATGGTAACAACTCACCGCTGACTAATTTGAATTCGCGGGAGTTTTGAACGTGTCCGATTCGTTACGTGACACATCCCCGCCCGCCCGAGAAAAAGCGACGTGGCAATGAAGCAATAGGCTTAAGAATCCTCTTTTACTTAAAACATGCCACTGGCTTCTCAGAGAGATGGCTTGCGAGAGAGAGAGAGAGAGAGATTGTTGGGTGTGCTAGCTAATTGATGACAAACATAAAACACATAGTGACATGACAAGACAAGACAAAATACAGTGACATGACAAGACAAGACAGAACACAGTAACATATGACATGACAAGACAAGACAAAACATAGTAACATATGACATGACAAGACAAGACAGAACATAGTAACATATGACATGACAAGACAAGACAAAACACAGTGACATATGACATGACAAGACAAGACAAAACACAGTGACATATGACATGACATGACAAGACAAGACAAAACACAGTGACATTTTGAAAGAGAGAAAAAAAATGACTCTAAGTTTATCATTGGTCCGGGAAGCTAAGATTCGCGAAGCGTAGTTTGTTTGCGTAGTGGGTCGGAGTTTGCGTAGCACTTGTTATTTTCACTAACACATGACCCTTTGAGATTACACTCAAATGAACACTAGGGTCTTGGAAAAGAACACGGTGTGGAGCTTTGTTGTTGTGGAGGGGTTCTACTATCACAGAGGTCAAAATAGGTGCTTCAGGTTTGTAGAGATGCCGGAGTGGATCCATGCTGGTAGTAAGCAAGGTTGTACTGGTTATTAAAGCGTGCAGGGCTGCGAGTAACATGGGTTGGTGCCAAATGGAGGTTGATGGTGAGTATGCACAAACGGCGACTGGTTGGTCTGCGTGTTTTAGTATTTGCAAGACAGTGCTTGTGTCAGTGCTTGATGGAGCAAAAGACAACTGTTGATTTGGCAGGAACGGACAACTAACTTGGAGCTGACATGCTCGGAGGTTGTTGTTTGGAAAGTGTCATTATATTGTGAGACAACTTGTTCGCAACTGCACAAACGGCTCACACTTGATTGAGTTGAGTGTGGTCGGGTGCTTTTTATATAACGAGGCTGAAGAGAGGGGACCTCCGTGACGGTAGTGAAGGCGGCTATGAAGAGGGCTCAGCTGGTGATGAGAGAGGCTGCTGGGCTTCTTTTTAGTACAGGGGTGAATTATTATTAGAACAAAATTCTTGAAGTTTACCTGCCTGGTAGACCAATGATGCAAAAATGGTTGGAGAGAAACAAATGTGCCTTGGGTAGAAGAAAGAGATTTGCTTGCCAGAAACCAGAGAAAGAGAAAGATAGAGATGTTCCTAACTAGTTGATATTTTACAAATGTGAAAAAAAATATGTTTTCGTATCAAGAGGTGACTCTGTATAGTCCATTCAGTGCAATAGTACTGAATACAAATCCACTGATACAAGAACATGTTTGTGCAGTGAGACAAAAAAATAACTTCTTTGAAAGCAATTGACCTTTCATGGTCAATGTCATTGCTAAAGCGGTAACAACGTAAGGCTTTCAAGGAAGAAAACATAGTGAATATATTTCATTGAAGGGTGAAGGGATGATGGAAGAAGGGGTGAGAAAAAAGATTCGTGGATGAGGTTTGTCCTATTTGACAGACGATAAGCCAATGCTTATCGTACTATTTCCAAATCCGTGAATAATTTTTAACAATATGTACATGGTGAAAGTGATGACGAAAGAAGATGTTTGAGTACAGAAATCTGCTGAAAACTGGCTAGAGTCCGGATTCGATCTTCAGGAGAGAGCGAAATATATTTGACAGCAGGTTTCCCGACTCATTACATTTACAAGAAGGTGTGATGAAACATAACATACAACATAATACAATTCTAGTCTTTCATGTGTATTGGATGAAAGACTAGGGGTCGATTTAATCTTCTACAAATTTGTGAGAAAATGACAGACCCTTGTTCAAATTTCACAAACCTGGGAGTTTTCTTATTCGTTTCCCAGCCGACGAGTTAGGTGTTTTTGTGTCATGTCCCAATTGACCTCCTACGACACGATACCTCATAATCAAAAGTGAAGCCGATGATTAGTCCATGGTCAATGGATAGTAGATAGTTCTTGGGTTTAGTTACAAGAAGTCTACAGGCATCAGTTCAACCAAAATTTGCTGAATGCACAGCTTCAATGTTATTTTTTTTTTTTAAAAAATTGTTCCAAGAGGGAAATTTCCTGCTGTTTTGCAAGTTAAACAAAAGTGTCAAATGTTTTTAAAATGACAAGACATATCCGGGTAAAATGATCTACATCAGGTAGTTCAAGTATAAACAGGTGGCAATCTTAATTAAGAAAGGCCAATTGATATTATATCGTTCACACGAATCACGGTAAGTATTATGACGTATTCACGTATCATGTAAGAATTTGAACGATTTTGAAAAAAAAGGTCGAGCCTAGTATTGCAAGGGTGTAAGACAGTAGGTATTTATATCAAAACATTGAGACAAATTACCTATTCGCTGCATTGGCGAAAAAATTAAGTGATTATGACGAGCTTCTCGTATAGCGTTGGATTTTATAACGTTCGCACGTATCATGGTGGATTTTATAACGATCTCTCGTATCATGGTGGAAGACAAATTTACGTTTAAGTTGATAAAGAAGTTTCCATTTCAATACAGACGGCATATGAACAAAATACACAATAAACATACTCGGTGATGTCGATAGTTATTGGTACCAGCATAATACAAAAGTAACATGACAAGCAGATACAATTGTACAAGACATGTGATGTGATGGTAGTAATTACTTACACAGCGCACAAATATAGCGAAAGAGACCTATTGGTTTTACTTACTCTTTGCTTACAATATACTGTGATGACACAACCAAAAGTTGAGTTTACACGGTAAGTGATGACATAATACAAGACATATGTCAACAAGAATTTTTTATACAAGACAAAAAAAAAATATATATATATATATATATATAGCAAAGGAGGCCTATTTGGCTTTACATATTCTTTGCTTATAATTTAAAGGTTTGTAGTGGTTTATTTAAGACCTGATTGGGTTTTACCTACTTAAAATGACCAAACAAAATGAGCAAGGAAACACGCTTGGTGTTACCAATTGCCACAAACACGAATGTTGTGAACTTTACATGTCATACATTTTTATATACAAGACAAAAAAAAAAAATATATATATATAGCAAAGGAGGCCTATTTGGCTTTACATATTCTTTGCTTATAATATAAAGGTTTGTAGTGGTTTATTTAAGACCTGATTGGGTTTTACCTACTTAAAATGACCAAACAAAATGGGCAAGAAAACACGCTTGGTGTTACCAATTGCCACAAACACGAATGTTGTGAACTTTACATGTTATACATTTTTATATACAAAAAGGAGGGCACCTTGAGACACAGGATAACTTAATATGAGTGACCTGGCTTGGTGTATTTTAACAAGGCAAATTAATGTCATTCAAGGCAAAATAAAGTGCGACAAAATAACAGATTTGGGTCAGGAAGTTGAGATCCTATGATTTTACATACTCAATGTGACCGAAAGGTGTTATGCATGGTACAATGTTATTGATTAGGAAGACAAATTGCAATTTGTTTTTCTTTACAACAACTATTTTCAGAAATGACGTGTCAATATCAAATTCTGAAAAAAGACAAGAGCAAATGGGATAGTTGAGCGCCATTCAATTTTGGGAAAACTGAAAAAACTTTAACATGGTAATTGTAACTTATATTTGTTACACCTGTGTAACTTGAATCAAATGACGATACCGAACTGGAATTACACACGCATTTTGATTACAAATTACAGGGGTAGAACATTCACCTCAATTGGGTGTATGTTGCAAAAAGGGTCATTGTTTTTATACGATGGAACCCATTAGAACAAATATGAAGGACAATAGGAAGAACAAGAGCAAAAAATAATAAAATGATATGTCAAGAAAACTTGGTGTGTTGGGAACAGGGAATGGAGAACATTTTCGAGTATCGCGCGTACCCAAAAATACAAACCGACATTGAGGAGGTGTCTCTTTTCTGAAATGATCAGTTTCAAAAAAGGTGTGTACATGAGAAAAAGTGAAACGTGAGAAAAAGAATAGTAACAAAAGTTTATATACAAAGAAATAGTGTACCGAGGTCAAGGTTACAATTGACACTTATTGTACCTTGTCGTGTAAGATTTACTTACAACAAACCATAATGGATGATTAACTTATGAAAATCAAGAACATTATGGTTAAAAAGGCTAATGATTTCAACAAAAAACGAATAACACTATGGTAGACGGCTTGTGAGATCAATAGTAGAAGTCATAGATAGTTGTTTAAGCAAAGTTTGTAGTGTATGGCAGTGGTTGTTTCTGCCAATGAGGTACAAACGTAGGGACAGGAGTGATGGTTTCTATTGTTTCCATATTTCCAGCCTTGACAATGTCCTTTATGTGGTAGTTGCCTATGTGTTTACCAGAAATGTCGGACAGGGTGTACACCAAATCTGAGATTTTTCTCAGTACTTTAGCCTTGATAAAGCGGGGTGCCAATTTGGCAGAGAAGTATATGGCACCTTGTGACAATGTGTTATTTCTTCTCCAGACAATATCCTCTTTATTAAAAGTGACATGTTTCCTGCGTAAGTTGTATCTGTCCGCACTTTTTTGGTGGGCCAGTAATAAAGCGTCTGTTACTTCGCTGTAGATAGCAGAGAGTTCTTCTAAACGGTGAGCATATGTTTCTACAGGGTCTTCAGATGAGGGGACCGATGATGGAAAATCAATATTCCGATGTAGAGAGCCGTGAACAATTTGTTCCATGCCGTGTTTGAGGAAGAATGGGGTGTAACCGGTTGTAAGATTTACCGTGTTGTTTATAGCTGCTTGAATTTTTTCCAAGTTTTTACACCAAGTGCGTTGGTCTTTATCAACTAGGATAACCAGGGCAGTATTGATGTTTTGGTTATAACGCTCTACAGTGTTGTTCTGTGGTGTGTAGAGAGTATTATAAAAAATGTCCTTTATGCCGTATTTGGACAGGAACTCCTTAAATTCAGTTGCGATGAAGTGTTTTCCGTTATCCACAATAATTGTACGGGGGGTTCCGTAAGGTATAAATATGTGTTTTTCCAAAAGGCTTACGACTGCAGATGCGGTGGCTCTTTTTAAAGGGAAAATCCAACAATATTTGGTGAAAATATCCACTACACTGAGTATATGCATGTGTCCAGCATAACTTCTGTGGAAAGGTCCAATAAGATCCATTGACAGTGATTGCAGTGGTCTATCGGCGCGTTTGGGTTTACCCATAAGACCAGCAGGGGGTGCAGTGCTGTGTTTATAAGCTTTGCAAGTGTCGCATTTAGAAATATAATTTCGCACTTGTTTGAAAAGACCGGGCCAATAATATTTCAAGGATATTTTCTTATATGTCTTGAAGGTTCCTGGGTGTATGGATTCCGGGGCACTGTGGTTGTTGAATATTATTTGTTCTTTTTCTTCAGGAGGAACAACCAGTTTCCAGGCATGGTCTTCGAGAATAGACAAAGGAGGTTTGCAATTACGGTAAAATTGTCCTTCTTTTATGATAAAATTGGGAAACTGTTGAGGAGAGTTAATGCAACCGTTGAATATCTTTAGATACCAGGTGTCCTTAGTGGAAGAGATGGGAGCAGTTGGTTCGGTGTTTAGGAGAGCAAGCTCGATTCTTGAGAGTGCATCAGGTACAATGTTGTCAGCGCCTTTGCGGTGTATGACATCAAAAGTGTATTGAGACAAGCGTGATGACCAACGAGCGAGTCTACCGGATGGATTGTTCAAGGAGATTAGCCATTTTAGGCTGCTGTGGTCAGTAATTACAGTGAATTTGCTACCGTCTATGTATCCTCGAAAGTGGTGAATAGAATCCATTACTGCCAGTAACTCTTTTTCCGTTATTCCGTAGTTCTTTTCGTGTTTGTTTAAACTTCGGGAAAAGTAAGCTACAGGGTGTTCTCCATCGGGAAATTCCTGAGTTAGTACTCCGCCGATTCCAACATTAGAAGCGTCAGTATGGAGCGTGAAAGGAAGTGTGAAATCAGGGCAGTTCAGCACAGGTGCTGTTTGTAGAGCAGATTTCAAAGTGATGAAGGCTTTTTCGGTTTCAGGAGACCATAAGAAATTACTGATGCCTTTGCGTGTACCAGTGATTTTGTTGAGGGGTGCTGCAATGTTGGAGAAGTCTTTGATGAACCTTCTATAATAACCGGCCAGTCCTAGAAAACCTTTGACTTCTTTTGCGTTTTTGGGTCTGGGGAAATTTGCCATGGCTTCGACTTTAGCTGGGTCCGTTCTCAGACCTTTTTCGTCGATAATAAAGCCTAAATAACGCAAGCGGGACTTGCAGAATTCTGATTTCTTCAAGTTGATGGTAAGACCGGCGAGCTTGAGTTGTTGGAAGACTTTTTCCAGCATTTCAATGTGTTTTTCGAAAGTGTCAGTTATGATGATGAGATCGTCTAGGTAACAGAATAAGTTATTATCCGATTCTGGGCCGAATAACTTGTCCATTAACCTTTGTAGTTCGGCAGGGCTGTTTTTGAGGCCGAATGGTAACCTTTTGAAGTGGAACATACCTCTACCTGGTATGACAAACGCAGTTTTTTCACAAGATGCAGCATCTAATGGTATTTGCCAAAAAGCTTTGCTTAGATCAATTGAGGATATAAACTTGGCGTTTCGTAGTTTGTCGAGGATGGCGTGAACAAATGGAAGTGGATAGGCGTCAGCCTCAGTGCAAGCATTAAGCCTTCTACTGTCGATGCAGAATCGTGCAGAGCCGTCCTTTTTTGATACAAGTAGAGTTGGGTTGGTCCAGGCGCTTCTACTAGGAACTACAACGCCTAAACTCAACATTTCGTCTAACTCTTTTTCCAATTGTTTAAGTTTCTGGGGAGCTAGGTTATAGTACCTTTGTTTGATGGGTGGTCCGTTGGTTTTGATGTGGTGTTCGACTAGGTTAGTTAGTCCTCAACCGCATTTTTCGAAGGATATTGATTCGAATTTGTTGATCATCCTTTTTAATTGTTGTGACTGAGCAGAACTTAGATTTTCGTAAGGTATTACTGTACGAATTTCACTGACTTGTGTGGAGTGAGAGGTGTTGTTGCAAGTGTTGAATACCTGGGGGGCGACATTAAAGGCCTTCCAGAAGTCTACACCGAGGATAAAGTTCTGGGTTATTGAAGGAATCACTAAGAAGTTGATCGTGATTGTTTTGTTTCCGCAACTGACAGGTAGTGCTAGAGAACCAGTGACAGTTTGTGCTGTGTTGTCTGCGGTTGTGACGTGTGTAGAATGCATCTTGATTCTAAATCCGCAATTGACGAAAGGTATGTGTGCATTATTGCCGAGGCAACTAATAGATGCGCCACTATCCATAAGTCCCGAAAAGGTGACATTATTGACGGAGAATTGAGCATAGGGTCTTCCGTCTTGAGCTTCTTTGCAACTAACAGTTGAAAGATGTAAGGCCTGGTTGAAGTATTTTACGTGTCTCAACCACTCTATCCATTCCTTAGGCATTGGAGTGAAATGGATTCCCGAGAGGTTGGGTATTAGTTTTTTTGCTTCTTGTTTACCCAATTTGGAGGGGGTTTCGAAAAGTCCGGTGGAGGTTTGACAACTTTATTGGGAGCGTGTAATCTCTCGTAATTGTGTCTTGATTTTTTGAAAATTTCTCGTAGATTGTCACGAGGTAGAGAGCGGTTTTGGGAAGAATGCCTCTTAGGTGCTCTGGTGTCTCGGGGTTCTTGGAGGTTAGCTTGCTTAAAACAAGTAGTTTGAGAATGACCGGTTTTCTTGCAGAATGAGCAGGTTTTTCTTTCATTATATTCTGGTTTGATACCAGAGGATCTGCTTGGTTTGGTGATTTCGTTTGCATCGTTAGAGTCTTTTCTTCTGTTTTGGTATGTTTCCAATAGAAGGCAAACGTCGTTAAGTTGGTTTATGCTGAGGATTTTTTGTGAAGTAATGATGTTCTCATATTTATGGAGGAGACCATCAATTATAATCGGCAGCAGTTTGTTGTCCGAAACAGGTGAAGAGAGCCTGGCGTTTATGAATTCAGCTCTTTGTATGTAGTTGGCAGCTGATTCATTTGAAAGTTGCTTTATTGCAAACAGCGATAGTTTTATTTTGTGTTGGGCTTCCTTTTTTCCAAAACTGCTGATGAGGGCTGATTTTAGTTTGGGCCAAGAATCTGCCCTTTTTTTCTGTGATTTATGCCACGAGAGCAATTCGGGTGCAATGAGATCGATAAAGTTGCGATGTAGGATCTCTATGGGAATTCCTCTGACTTGGGCAGTTTCTTCTATTCTGTCAATAAAATTTTCCACATCGGTGCGACCGTTGAATTTAATTTTCCAGGATGATAGGTCGTAACTTTTATTTTGTGGAATGACCGGTGCTGGTATGTTTTTTGACTCAGGTGGTACTGGTGTAATTATTTTTGCTTCCTCTGGTTCGGGGCAATTAAAACGTAAATTCCTGATGTATTTCTTGTTGAAGTACAAGGCGTAATTTATAAGCGACTTCCTTGATTTGTCAGTTGGCGACAGGTCCCTTTTACGAAGAGCTTGTAGTAATATTTCTCTTTTTGATTGGAAAATGTTGGTGATTACACCAAATGTAATTTCTGTAGGTACAGTGGGTGAGTCCATTTTGAAGGTTTGCTTGATGTTTGAAAAAGGAAGATGATTGTGTTCCGGAATTTTTGAAGTGTTTTGAAATTTTGAAAATTTGGCCAGGACTTTGCTTTGTAAAACTGTGTTTTTTAGTTTCACTAGTCACTTTCACTTGTTGAGAAGAAAAATTGGCCAGGACTTTGCTTTGTAAAACTGTGTTTTTTAGTTTCACTAGTCACTTTCACTTGTTGAGAAGAAAAATTGGCCAGGACTTTGCTTTGTAAAACTGTGTTTTTTAGTTTCACTAGTCACTTTTACTTGTTGAGAAAAAAATTGACCACAGATTTACTGATTTGAAATTGAGGATGTTGAAGAAAAGGAATGAATTTAATTTCACTTTTCACGTCACTTGTTGTAAGGTTAAAACTTGTCGAAGGCACTTGGAAGGTTAACACTCGTCGAAGGCACTTGGAAGGTTAACACTCGTATTTGCACACTAGAGGAAAAAACAGTTGTACCTATAATTTATTAGGAATAAATGTATAATTAGTGTTGAGACAAACCCGTGTTTTTATTTACACTAGTTGAAGGAAGGTGATTTGTTGGTAATGTTCGCTATGTGAAAGGAGACATTACGGTTTTGAAATGGGCGTTGAAAAAAAATAAACACACACGAATTCGTGATGTTTATTGCTTGTTGAGAAACAAAAACAACTCTGTTGTGTTTGTTTGTAGTTGTCGTGAGTGTTCACGATACGCGGCAAGGTGTGAGCACGCGTGGCCACCATTTTGTGAACCCAGTTTTTTGCGAGCGCGCCAAAAAAAAAAACGGTTTGTGGACATTTGCTAAGGAAATCACATGTTGTTACAAGAATAATGTACATGAATAGAATTTCAATTGACGAACACGAGGTAGTCTATTGTTGGCTTATGAAGGGGTGACAAAAAAAAATTTGCCCCATGTTAGGCGACAGTGTATAGGGCGCAATTTCCCTGTGAGAGGTCCATTGCAAAAAGGGTGCCTTAGTACATATCGGCGTTAGCTCAGGTGGTAGAGGTTGAGATCATGATCATCAGGCGTCAGGTCAGCTACGGCTTTTACACGGGGAACTGATTGCCAAACAAACCACTTCGAATTCGTCAAAGGAAACGCATTAATGGGGTATGATAGTATATTCACAAAGCACAATTACAAACAGATACACAAATGAGATGGGTCATTTACATCCTAAATATTCCTAGCGTTTCGTTAGGAACAATCTCTCTTGATAATTTAGGTTCTGGCTGGCAAGCGTGTGCGTAGGCATAATTCAAGTCACAAAAGGCACATAAAAGGTAAAGATAGTTAATCCGCTTACATGAATTTGTAGTAGGTTTCGCGTACATGTTGAACCACAAAAGGAGGGTTATCTTCCGTACTGTACGCGCTATTACGCGTACATTTCTCCATGGTGAGTAGGCACAGCAATTAGGTACAGGCTTCGAAAATACTTGTACAAAGCGGCCGTTAATTTAGGCGCGCAATCATGGCGTCCTGGTTGATAGCAAAACAGACATGTTGACAGGGCCAAGGCTAGATTGTGAGTGTGGGCGGTTGGTGATTTGAATGGCCGGCGTGTCGAGCGTAGAGCAGTTTTACCAACTTGGCCGTGCATAAGGCAGGCGCGCGCGCACAGCGACAATGGTAACAACTCACCGCTGACTAATTTGAATTCGCGGGAGTTTTGAACGTGTCCGATTCGTTACGTGACAATATATAAATGTAATAAATATTTCATTACAAATAAATTACGTCCGTCTGATGGAGTGACTAAAACGATACTATAAAGTTTTTTTAACAACCGTTTAAAAATACCTTCCCGGAATATTACTTTTTTATATCAGTAGATTTCAACCCAACAAATCGAATTGACGTATTTTTTTAACAATTATTAAAATGACGTATCGAGCTGAAAATAATACCGTCAACCATTAAAATCAATCGTAAAATATATTTCAAAAATACCCTGCTTAAGATGGGGTGTTTCATAGTCCATCCTATTAAATAAGCGCCAACCATAAAAAGTAAACCTAAAATATAATAAAAATACTATGCTAAAGTTGAAGTGTTTCATAGTCTATCCTAGTTAATCAGCATCAACCATTAAAATAAGTCCTCAAAGAAAAAAATACTCTACTTAAGTTGGGGTGTTTCGTTGTCAATGAGCATCAAATCGATGAGCAGCATCATTTTTTTAAATTTTTTCACCTTATTCTGTCACTGCTAATCGCCGATCAGCTGTCAAGTTGATCATTAACGTTTATTTATTTATTTATTTATTTGTTAAAACAAACACAGTACAATAAGATACAGTTAGAATTTTTTTAGTTATTACTTAGTTGTAGTACCTATTACGTATGTCCATAAAATATCATTACGTAATTTCGCCTGAGATTGTTACAAAAGGAAGGAAGTGTGTGGATAGATAATAATAAATGAATTGAAAATAAGAATTATAATAAGCTCACGAATTGTAATTGACTGTTAATTCATAGGAGTTTTGAAAAATGATGTGAAAATATTTTTGAAATTTGTCATGCTAAGAAATTTAATAAGTTAGTTTTGTATGTTAGAAAGGAATCATGAAAGATGTCTAAATGTAGTAATTTTTCGTAATGGGTGTATGTTGTGATTGCGCGAGTAATTACTGAGTTGTTTGCTGCATTGGTATTCTTGGCTTCAATATGAAATAGTGTAGTGTGCCTGGTACCCCTCGTTGGAACATTTAAACCAATGACGGATAGCAATTCGGGACTATCTATTTTATTATTTAGCAGATTATGTAGAAACAACAGGTCTGACAATGTGCGTCTTTTTTGTAAAGTTAACATATTATTTGTAGTATTGTTGTATTTCTTGAGTAAATGTTTCGAAAATTTATTCTGTATACTTTCTACTAAATCTATGTATACCTTATATTGAGGATTCCATATTGTGGAAGCATACTCCAGTGGACTTCTGACCAATGAACAAAACAAAATTTTCAGAGTCTTAGCACTTTTGAAAACTTTGCATATTCTTAATAAGAAACCTAGCATTCTGTAGGATTTTGAAATAATGTGTTCAATGTGCTTGTCAAAAATTAATTTGCTATCTAAGTAAATACCTAGATCTTTACACGTAGACATAGGTTGTAAAGGTTTGTTATTCAAGTTGTATGGATAGATGATTTTGTTTTTATTTCTAGTAAATGTAATCGAGTGACACTTAGATATGTTTAAGGACAATAAATTTGGTTCACAATATACGCACAAATTATCAAGATCGCTTTGCAATTCCATACAATCGGGTAAACACTGTATAGCTTTATAAATGTTCATGTCATCCGCGTATAAAACAAAGTAACTATTTTTAAAGCATACGGAAATGTCATTTATATAAATATTAAATAAGAGTGGTCCAAGATGCGATCCCTGGGGCACACCTGAGATGATTTCCGTTAAGCAAGATGCAAAACCATTGACAACCGTGATTTGGTGCCGATTATTGACGTATGATGCGATCCATCTATAGAGGTCACCGTGAATTCCTAGACCTAATAACTTTTGTAAAAGAATATAATGATTAACACGGTCAAATGCTTTAGAATAATCCGTATAAATGGCATCTACCTGGCATCGCATATCCATTTGAGCATGAAGAAAATTTGTAAAATATGCAAGATTTGAAGTTGTGGAGCGATTTTTCATGAAGCCGTGTTGATTATTTAAGAGTGAGGGTGAGATAGTAGAATATAATTGATCGTAAACAATTCTTTCCAATACTTTACTTAGTATCGGTAATTTAGATATAGGTCGATAGTTCGAGACATCATTTTTACTGCTATTTTTATATATTGGGGTAATCAAGGCTGTTTTCCATTTGTCGGGAAATGTTCCTTCGGATAGCGATAATTTGAAAATAACAAAAATGGGGGGTGTCAATTGTTTACTAAAATAATTTATGTTGTTATGCTTGTCAAATTTGTGCAAATTTCATGAGATCAGGCAAGCAGATTTCTATAATTGAGATGTTAATACAGCCGAATGTAAAAATTAATATTTTATCACCCTCAATGATATACGATCCCCTGTAACAAAACTAATCTTGCAAGATATAAATTAGAACCTGAACTTCTTAAGGCAACGCAAATATAAATTCAGATTTTCATGACTTTTATCTGTGAAATATGCGCGAGTTTTTAATATGCTTTTTTGTAAATTGCATGAAGATTCGTGTGATATTTTCTAAAGAAGCAATCAATGTTGTTTATTTTTTTGTGATGTCTGAAGAAATAAGACCAAGAACTTCTTGAAAAATACTTAAATTTTGAATAGTAGTCTTATATATCAGGGCTTTACTTTCTTCACGTTCTTTCACTGTTAATATGCTATCTGCATTTTTTTTTTTTTTTTGTATTAGGCAATTCACCCTAAAGAGAGTGTTTTGTGCCGATTGGGTTAAGATATATGGTTAAACTGATGTGAATTATCTATAAGGGGACTGGACATATCATATATTAAAGTCATTCAAATCTATAAACTTATAAAGAATAGAATATACGCGAGAGTTCTTGAGAGACAGCAAATATGGAATACTAAGGGGAGACTGGTGGGTGATTTTAATAAGCAATCGATACATGCCCTTGAAAGAAGAATGGTTTTTACAATTGAAGAAGACATGGTCAAGAGTCTCATCCTCCACACCACACTGGCATAATGAACTTTCGAGTACCCGAATTTTAAACAAATGAGTTGCTATAGAGCAGTGGCCAATTCTCATTCTCGAGATACAGGAAATAAATCTTTTGGACTTTTTTATTCCGTGGAACCAGGGTTTACTTGGAATATGATTTTGTATTCCAGCATAGAAAGATCCAGTTTGAGTTTTCGTGACTGTCCAATTTTCTTCCCAGGAACGAGACATGTTGGATTTAAGAATAGAGAAGACGTCAGAGACAGGAATTTTAAAATCTAAAGGAATAGAACCAGATACAGTTCCAAGTTTAGCGAGAGAATCAGCTTGCTCGTTACCCTCAATTCCTAGATGGCCAGGCACCCAAACCAGTATTGTCTCAAACATAGATTCGTTTAAAGAATCGAGGATGTTTTTAATATTACAAATAACATAGTCTTCTGGACTTCGAACGATATTAGAGGAAATTTTTAATACTGCACTTAGAGAGTCAGTACACAGTAAGGCTCGACGAATATTGAGGAGTTGGATTTGAATTAAAGCTTGTTCAATTGCGAAGCATTCTGCAGTAAATATGGAAATTTCTTTAGGCAATTTATAAGACAGATTAACATTGAATTCAGGAATATATACCGACGCCACATTCTTTGTGGTCGGATTTGGAACCATCTGTGTATATGAGGGAAAATCCAGGAAACTTTGAAAATATAAAGTTTTTAAAATGTTCTTCAACATTTTGAAAGTTATTAGCTGATGATAAAATGTTCGTCCGGAAGTCAGAAATTATTACGTTTGGGATAAAATTAATAGCATTAAACGGGGTACTGTAAATAGGAAGGATTGGATCATCTTGTAGATTTTGAAGGTTAGAAGACAGAGATCTAAATGATAGAAAACTTTTTAATAAGAGAGGGAACCGATCTCTATCTATTACCCTCCTTCTGTTATTCAAAATACTGAACAAACGATCTAGACTCTGTTCCAATGAGTGACGCAATAAAGATAACGCTTTGAAGATATATCTGTGGGGGCAAGAACTGTCTGCCAGCCTAAAATAATATTTTAATACGGAAACACTGTTTCACGGATGGCAACCCGACGTGAAACAGAGCTCGCTGCCAATCCATTACCGACGAGCATTCCTGTTTCTCTGATCTGACCTGGCGGTCGACATATTTTGATTCCTACTAAATCCTTCTGATATTCTAATCGTGTAATAGTGTAACGTGTTTGCAATAAACTTAAATTATCAACTACATCTGTTTCACTCTATCATAACCTACACTATACACATTTATTGGCAGTTACAAGGTAAGTATAACGCATCACACGCTAGCCAAATTGGTGACCCATCGACTCAGAACAATATACCGACTTTAGTATTTTAAAATCATTTTGCAACATTCCGTCACCGCCAAGGATCAGAAAAGAGAAACAGCAATCCCGGGCAAGATCAGTAAGTAAAATCCAATTCATATATCTCTTACAAATCAATTTTTTAATATAAATGCTAGTAAATGTCCCGGTAATTTAAGGAAATATACACGTGGTATAGTTCCCATCAATACCCTATTTTGTCAATCAATCCCTAGCTTGAAATGTTTTACTATTTTTATGAAAATTAAGTGCGTGTTAAAATTAATTTCAGTGAGAACGATCCTGAAATCAGGCTGTCAACAACGTGGCTAACCATGGCATCATAATCTTGCGATGAATTACAACCTACCCACTACAACCTACAACGGCAGCATCTACTCCCCGGACAAGGAAGATGACGCAACAATCCACGTGGACAACCTGCAGTTGAACAAGCCAACCTACCCACATATCTCAATCAAGTAACCTATATCACGATTTCTTATTGCCATTTCGCAAAACAATGAATTGTTCAGCATACCTACATAATCATGTTTTAGATATACATTATTGTAGTGATATTAAGGTTATTGTCCAATAATTGCCAAACCTTACTTTGAGGTAATTTAACATCATACTATTTTGTAATAACAAATTTAAATTATTATTGCACTATATAATAATAGCGCCATATTTGCATATCGGTATTTCACAATAACTTACGTGACGCGGTTTGCGTCTTCACTAAAATACAATACAAACGCGAACTCGCTAATAACTTGCTAAGATATCCGGTAGATGGAATAGATTCTTACACAGTATTCTCTAGTTTTTTTTTGGATTTTTTATGTCTTGCATAACGTATTACGTAACATATTATTGGAAATGATCTCATCGGAAGAAACAAACATACCCGTAACATATTATTGGAAATGATCTCATCGGAAGAAACAAACATACCCGTAACATATTATTGGAAATGACCTCATCGGAAGAAACAAACATACATCATGTATTTTACCTACAAATACTAAAGCTTCCCCTTCAGATGAAACAAATCAAACCAGTCATCAATCAGCCGTCTTCAATTAGAGAGAAACACAAGCAATAACCCGCGCATCTTCATCGCGCGAAGGACAATATTCCCGGCTCTGCTCATGGACTCCATCGGGACATCATTGTAGCGCCCAGGTCCCGGGAATCATCCCTGGCCAGCCTACATCGGATCTGAACGCCCTGGTTCCAGCAATCTGACCAGCGCTTCATCCATACATCGCGACCACAACGAGGACACGCAACACCCTCACTGGTCCAAACAACTCCCGCTCAATTGCCTGCAAGGTCCACTGTACCTTCGGCCTTTCCGTCAGCACTGGCGTACTTGAAGAACCACGTTCTTCCCCAGTGCCTGATCATCATCGAGTCCGGTCACCAGCGCCCGGCGTCGACACACTGACCCGCGCTTGACCAACAAACCGCAAAGCAAACCATCGCCCGCACCCGGAGAATTCTATATCTGTCACATCATCTCTCAGCACGACTACCGCTTATCACCCACAAGCAATAACCAGTTTAAAAGCATCTTTCATGGCAAGTGGTGAGCAAAACTGGATGGAAACCCTCCCACTTATATTACCAGCCTGAGATCTACTGTTCGTGAGGAATTGAAATGTTCGCCAGCCGAACTAACTAATGGAAGACTTCCTTGCGATAATCACACATCTGTTCCAGACCAACCTGAACCAAAGACAACAACAAGATCAGGTCGTCAAGTCCATTTTCCAATAAGTTACGGTACATACTAATGCACAAAAGACACAACTTTTTTAACATATAAATTTTCTGTAACTCATGATAGAAACAATGATTAAGAATCTACTCTTGCTATCGATTTAAAGATTGAATTCCATATACCAACATTTATATTCTCTAAATTAATGTTACATACATAATATTTAAGCGTTCAAGTTCTTGATGAAAACCTGACCTTTATATTATAATTACTTTGCAAATTACCACGTTTTTTACAATTTTATAAAAAACCTTATTACGGTGAATACTTTCATCCTTTAAAACCATGAAGTGATACCATGTAATCGCACAAAGTTACCTAGCTAACTTTTAACTTACCATATTATAGTGCAAACTCATGTACATATATTTTCTAGGATAATTATCCATTTCGCTATATGCGACAACTTCTGTATAAATCTTGTTCAGAAATAACTTACCACTATATGTGATGACTCTGTTATAAATATAAATGCTTTTAACCATGTTAGATCAAATGTACTGATCACGCATTCTGATGTAACATGTCGTTGAGACCTATATGTATTATTATTAATTTTTTTACAGAATTGAACCATTGTCATTTGTTCGTAAGAAAACATAGCCATTTGATAATATTATCAATACAAACACATTCTACGAACATATGACAGTTGTTTTTTGTTATATTTTTAGTTACCTTGTAATCTCAAAGATAAACATTTAGAGTTATGTACTCACAGCCATGCTATTGCTAAATGTACTTTTACAAAAACATTTAAATATGTATTTTTTTTTCCTTTTTTACACCTTTTTTCCATAACACGGATATAAATAATTTTATAATATAGTGACATTAATCGTCGTTTCCTTTTGTTCAAAGATTGAAGAAACACTTATGTTCATACTTTATACATTGATATCATGTTCCTATATTATAAGACAAATTTGTAGTTATTTAAATATGTAATAAATAATATTTAGAATAATCAACTTTAAAATAACTCAATAATTGACAACTCATGCTCCGAACACTGTTTGTAGACGCATTATTAAAAATATATACAAATGGAAATAGATTCCTACTTTTTATTTTATAATTAACTTATGCTTAATTTCATAATATGCTCCGACAACACTGTTCGTAGATGCATTACCATATAAAAAGGTTTAGATAAGTTAAATAATAACCACTTGTGTCAAATGTTGTAATACCATTTATTGTTTTCAAACATTAAAGTATTAAATGCACTCTGTTTGCAACTTTTGGTTTTGAAAATAAATACAAAACATACAATTGTCGATGCAGTAAATGCTCCAATTATAAATATAAAATTTTGTCGATGCAGTAAATGCTCCAATTATAAATATAAAATTTTGTCGATGCAGTAAATGCTCCAATTATAAATATAAAATTTTGTCGATGCAGTAAATGCTCCAATTATAAATGTAAAATTTTGTCGATGCAGTAAATGCTCCAAGAAAAACATACAGTTCGTAGATGCAGTACATGCTCCGAACATGTAATTATATCAACACATTTTTAAAAAAAGGATTTAACTTTCAAATAATGTTATTATTAGGAATTTGTTCATGACTATGCGTTCACAAACATATAAATGTATTGTTCATAAAGTAACTTCACCATTTAAGAGATACCTTTCTGAACGCATAGGCTTATGTTATTTTGCGATGACGTCACACACCGAATTTGTTTATATTATGTAACCGACGTCATGCAAATTTTGTGATATGTATATATTTTTTCTAGAACCCCTAATTTTTTCTTTTATGTATCGTTGACACTGGGGGGAAGGTATGTGGGGGCAAGAACTGTCTGCCAGCCTAAAATAATATTTTAATACGGAAACACTGTTTCACGGATGGCAACCCGACGTGAAACAGAGCTCGCTGCCAATCCATTACCGACGAGCATTCCTGTTTCTCTGATCTGACCTGGCGGTCGACATATTTTGATTCCTACTAAATCCTTCTGATATTCTAATCGTGTAATAGTGTAACGTGTTTGCAATAAACTTAAATTATCAACTACATCTGTTTCACTCTATCATAACCTACACTATACACATTTATTGGCAGTTACAAGGTAAGTAACACGCACTACACACTAGCCAAATATCTATCCGCGAGGTATTGTCTTCTCAAAAATAAGGGAGGATCTACACATTCTATCTGAAGAGCATTAATTGGAGAAGATTGCATTGCCCCAATAATCATTCTGAGCCCTTTTGATTGGATTCTTTCAAGTTTCTTATCCAGATATTTAGGAAGTGGGTCGAAAAGAAATGTGCCATAATCCAAGTGACTTCGAACGAGGGAATTATACATTAGTTTAAGAGTAGTAGGATGGGATCCCCACCATACTCTGGAAACAGCTCGCATCATATTAAGCCCCTTTTCACACTTAGCAGAAACGTTCTGAATATGCGGGAGCCAGGAAAGCTTATGGTCCAAAAGCAAGCCAAGAAATTTTATTTGCTTAACGATTTGAAGGGGGAAATTATCAAAAGAGACTGTAAAGTGAGGCAGTTTTCTTTTGCGAGTAAAAGCCACTACCTTGGTTTTAGAGGTAGCTAAATTCATTCCATTTGTCAACATCCAAACTTTAATATTATGTAAGGCCAAATTTAATTCCTTCGCAGCATGTGATAAATTTTTGTGAGATAAATATATGAGAAAATCGTCCGCAAAATAAAGTCGCTTAATAGACGAAGGGATTACAATGTCTAAATCACTAATATAAATATTAAATAATAATGGACTGATTACAGACCCCTGGGGTAGCCCTTTCCAAAGTTTGCGCTTCAATATGTTTGAGGAAGAGTGGATAATAATGGATCTGTCTGTTAGCAAGTTGATAATAAATTGAACTAATTTTATAGGGATTTTTATTTTAATTAATTTTTCCTTCAAAAATCAATTAATACATCGTCGTAAGCTGAAGAAAGATCTAGAAATGTGGCCAATGTACAAGAGTTAAGGGATTGAGAAATACGGATATCTGTTGTTAACAAACTTAAATTATCTATAGTAGATTTCTTTTCCGAAAGCCGTATTGATTAAGAGGGATAATACTGTGATTTTCAACAAACCATTCTAATCTGTTCTTTATCAAATGTTCCACTACTTTAATTAAACACGACGAAAGAGCAATAGGACGATAGGATGAGACTTCGGACGGATTTTTCCCTGGTTTTAAAACCGGGAGGATTTTTTGAACTTTCCAGACATCCGGAATAAATCCTGTTTCAAACATGTTATTAATTAAGGATAAGAAATATTCAACCGACATGTCGGAGAATGCTTTAAAGAAGCTATATAATATTCCATCAGGACCCGGAGAAGAGTCAGAAAGAGATTTAATTACTCGTTTTAGTTCACTAACTAAGAAAGGAGAGTCTAGCCAGTTAGAGTGAGATGGATATGAAATAAAAGAGGGCATTTCTTCACATCTGGCAACTGAAGGAGGGGCAATCTTATCAGCAAAACCTATAATAATTTCCTCCGGAATATGTTTGGTACGCTCCGGAGCATATGACGAACCGAATTTTTTTAAATTAGTCCAAACAGATGACTGGGGAGTTTCAGGAGACAAGTTTTCACAAAATTTTCGCCATCCAGACCGCTTTTTATTTTTCAAAATACGTTTAGTTTCTGATTGGACGCGTTTTACTGATAAGAAATTTTCAAAAGACATGCATTTGCGGTAAATGGAAACTGCTTCTTTTCTAGAGTTAACAGCACGAGTGCATTCTTCGTCCCACCACGGAGTCGAATGTTTAGTTTTAATGTTAACTTTACGCTTTGGAATGGATTTTTCTGCTGCTTTTATAACTATACTAGGAAATAATTCACATTGAGTTCTGATGTTCCCAAGAGAAGATTTTACAGAGTGAACAAGAGAGTCTAATACAGAAGAAAAAAATCTCCAGTTCGCATCTTTCGTTTTAAATTTAAAATTATTGTTAATTGTAAAGGAATGCGAGGTGGTTAGATAGTGAAAGAGGATTATAATAGGGAAATGATCACTGGAAAGGGGGTCTTTAAGTATGTTCCAAGAACATTTACGTATCACTGAAGATGAACAGAGAGATAAATCAACCACACTTTTCCTTTGTTGAGGGGGGGTGAATCGGGTTGGAGATCCGTCGTTTAAAATACATAAATTATGGGAATCAATAAAATCTAAAAGATTACGGCCAGAACGATTCGTTAATTCACTACCCCAAGAGGTAGAATGAGCGTTAAAGTCGCCCAGTAACATATACGGGGGACGGATCTGAGACATAAATGATGACCATTCGTTTTCATCAAAAATAGTGGAGGGAGGGACATATATTGATAGTATTGTAATATCACATACAACAGCTGCTACTATCTGAAAATTGTTAGAGAGAGTATGAAACATGATTGGTTTGAAAGGGATAGAGTCATGGATGATTAAGGCAGCGCCACCTTTACCATCCAGTCTATCATGTCTAAGACAATTATATCCCGAAATCTTAAATAGATACGAGGGTTTAAACCACGTTTCAGAAATAGCGGCAACTGAAATTTCATGTTCATCGAGTAATTTTACAAGTTCAAATTTATTACAGATTAGACTTCTGATATTCCACTGAAGAATTCTGTTCAGTTTTGGAGACATTAGGAAGACAGGATAGTAAAGATTTAATGCAATCGGCAGCGTTGGACGGTATATTATTGTTGTTTGAAAGAATAGAAATTAAGAGGGTAATTAAAGTCTGAATGAAAGCAGAATTTTCATTCACCACTTTCCCTAAATTAGGGGAAGATTGGGAACTATTTAAAGCACTCCCATTGAGTGTCTGAGATTTATAATTCCCATTTGGGTTAAACAAAATATCATTATGTTGATTTTTATCAATAGAAGCAATAAATTTTGGTTTTGGTTTTAGTGGTATAAAAATTGTTTCCCTGTGAGAAGATGATGGAGGAGATTTAGAGTAAGATAGATTGCAAGGAATTGAGGTAGATGTTACCTCTGCAAACGATTTTATTGCAGGTGGGAATAATTTTGATGCCTGGAAATAGGAAATGTTGTCTGAAGCCATTGATTGTTTAATATTCCTTTGTCTGGTCAATTCTGGACAGGCCACACTAACCGCTGTATGATTTCCCTTGCAGTTAATGCAACGTGGATCATTCGATGATTTTTGGCAAAGATCAAAGGGGTGGTCCTCTCCGCAATGAAAACAACGTGGAGGGGAACGACATATGGGTTTAGAGTGTCCGAAACGGCAGCAGTTAAAACACTGTATCGTCGGGAATTTATATACTTCCACAGGGAGTGCGTTGTAATAAATAAATACCCGAGATGGCAAAGTTTGGCCTTCAAAAGTAATAACAACCGATTGTGAGGGTTTCCATGTAGTGGTTCCATTAGATGTATCTTTGTAATTTAATCTACGTGCTTTTAAAACCTTAGAGGTCACTTGAGAATCATTAAGTGCATCAACAATTTCAGATTCTGAGAGATCGGTTGGTATACCTCTCACTCGGCCCATTCTAGTAAGGTTGTAAGTTGGAATATAAGCTTTAAATTTGTGGTGTGAAAGCGTATCAATTTTTTGGACAAATTCATTTGCAAAGTTTGCGGATTTAAATTCTAGGGATAACTTATAGCGGCCTTCCGGCTTAATAGATCCGTTAACTATGCCAAGGTTATTGTTTTTTGAACTAAAAATGAATTTCCCGAAATCCAGAGGATGAATAATTTTTCCTTGTTCAGTACTTTGGACATTGACAATGAATGGAGCCGAGGAGGATGGGGAATAACTTAGTTCAGTATTTTTAGATTCTGATAATATGGTATCCTTACAAATTTCCTTAGGGTTTGAGGTTTCATCGGATTGCGAAGGTTTAATTTTGGGAGGTACATTAAGACAGAGCGATGGTCTTCGTTTTCTGGAAGGGAGTATTATAGAAACATCCGATTCATACTCATCTCCAATATTAAATATGGACTCGGGGTCAGGAGGTCGATCTTCATCTTCCTCCATATTTATAAATTAATTAACAAAAAAAACAATAATACAGGCTATTTGATTGACTGTACACACGAATTTCAAAACCTAAATATAACAAACAAATAATAGAAAACAAAAATGTAACAATAATTTCTTATCTGTACGAAGTCCGCGACAGCAGGTAGGCAATTCGTCAAACACAGAGCACGACTATCCACTACCGTAGTTCGATGACTAATCCTATCTGCATTTAAATGTATTTCTCTTTCAGTTTTTGCAACTATTCCCAACCCAAGGATCTTATTGGTATGTTGAGGGGTCTTCGAAAATCATACTTACAATTAAAACACATCTACCTAACAACACCTTTGTAATTTACACGTTTTTCATTTATTTAATTTTTTAAGCCAGTAGGAGAGCGTGGATGATGCGAAACCGTTAGATACAATTGTAAAGTAATAAAAAAATATACAAACGTGAAAACATAATAGGTAATAGTAACACAACATTAAAAAAATCAATTCCGAATGAATCCGTCGCTTACTGAGTGTAAAGCTGAGCAACTCGGATGCAGCCACGATAATGACGTTGGTTGACTTCCGTGTCTTTCCCCAGAAGCTGGCTAGTCGGTGGCGAAGTAAGGCAGGGTAAGTACCCCCTTCAATGAACATCGAAGAGGCACTGCAGAAACTTGGAAGTTGCCGAAGTTGCCTTTTCGCATTGTTGTGGTGGGTATTGTGTCTACTACTCAGATGTGTACAGGGCAGTACAGTATGTCTTCAAAGTAGTCTCCGGACATCGTCGCTACAGTGGTAGAACCGCCTTCAGAGCCATGCAATAATGGCTCTTCTTTGTCGTTCCATAACGTCTATATCTTTCATTTTTTCTGTAAATATATGCCACGGGTATTTAACCTGTGAGACCAGATGCAATTAATTTCCTTCTTGCCAGATTGGTTAACTATTTATTAGCTCCTTGTTGTGTTTGAATACGACGAAATTGATAAACGTCGCTACCCATTCAGTATCTTTGGACATTTGCGAGGTATAAGGGTAAATCGGTGACCGGATAAATCATCAAAATGATAATTCATCTCATCTTTAAAAAGTTCTTTAAAGTCATGGAAAGTGATGAAACAAAAACTTTATTAACTGGGTTAAGTAGGTTAGGTTAGGTTAGGTTAGGTTTAATTTTTTTTATCTAATGACTTTATATCAATTTTTAAAAGTGTGTTGAATTGTCACTGTGTTCAGTTATCATGGAACCGGGTAAATCTTAGGCAGTGATGTGCACCGAATTTTTGACCAGGGTATGTAATAGGAAAAACATCGAATTAATTGACAACTTTACCACAGACATAAAGTAAATTTTCAATAAGAATTCTTCTTATGAACATTACAAGGCAATATTTACTAACATATTTTTTCCATTGCACAATTCTATGAAAGAAATATAACAAACCATTATGATTTTCATTTCGTTGATAAAGTTTTAATAAATAATAGTGGTAGATACCAACAGATGGCGCTGATTGCTACATTTGTGATTTGTACCGAAAAGCACTGAAAAGCCTGAAATGTGCCTACGTGGAATGTACGATGCACGTCTCTAATCATAGGTACCTACTACCAGTACATCTATTCAAACTAATCAATGTGTATTTTTTAAAAATTAAACTTAAATTTCCATCACTAAACTTTTTCAACGTTGAAAGTGAGGAGTTAAAACATTCAAAATAGAAAAGGGATTAATGAGCTTGTCGTTTTGCAGCTCGCAAAGAAGAATTGAAGTACTTGGTTAATTTATTAGGTCTGTTGGTTTAAACTGTGCGGTAGGGGTCGTATAAAAGAGTCGGCCTAAAAGCGTAGTTAGGAGAATAGAAGCGTAAAACAGCAGTCTAAATGAACAACAAATTTATGGAAGGGGAAAAAAAACATCGGTAATATATAATCCACAAAAGGTAATTTCACTGTTTTTTTTCGTGAAAAAATAATTACGGCAGACATTGCGATAATAATGGAATTTAAATTTTATTGTTGTGTAGGTAAACTAATAAATCTTAAGAGATTTAAAATTTCCCATTTTTACCATTAAAACAATAAAATTAAATATTGTTTTTAGCGTTAGCTATCTATGTTTATAGATGTATAATTTAATTTTTTTCTTAGGAACTAGATGAATAGATAGTTTATTTTATTGTTTTCATTTTTTGATTTCACTAAATCATTATGTTGTTTTTCCATTTCATTATTAAGGTGACCGGATAAATCATCAAAATGATAATTCATCACATCTTTAAATAGTTATATAAAGTCATGAAAAGTGATGAAACAAAAACTTTTTTAACTGGGTTAAGTAGGTTAGGTTAGATTAGGTTTAAAAAAATGTTTTCATCGTTTTTAATTATTTATAACTAACTAACTAACTAACCATCACGCCGTTTCCCCGCAGGGGTAGGCAGAGAGGACGGACCGCCAAACAACTCGGTCTTGGCACACACTCCTTGCCTCATTCACATTCATACATCGTCTCATACATACTCTTCCATTATTCTGACTCTTGACATGGCCCGACTCGAGTATCTGATTCACTTGATCGTGCCATGTCTTCCTCGGGCGTCCCCGACTTCTGCTACCATTCACATTTGCATCATATATCCTCCTTACACTCCTATCTTCGCTCATTCGCTCTACATGCCCAAACCATCTAAGCGTCCCTTTCTTAATCTTACTCATTACGCTTACATCAGCCTTGCACTCTTTGCGGATCTCCACATTCCTCACACGATCAAACATGGTTTTACCACACATACGCCTCAGGGATCTCATTTCAACAGCATTTAATCTACTTTCATCCTTTCTTTGCCAGTTCCATGCCTCACTTCCATACATCAAGGTAGGTACCAGCACTCCGTTGTGGACTGCTAACTTCGCTTCTTTGGACAATTTTTTGTTAGCGCCTACGGCGTTTAGTCCTCCATTAACGGAATTACCTGCATTTACCCTTCTTTCGATATCTCTGTCAGCCTTCCCATCTCTCGTAAACATACTTCCTAAATACACAAACTCATCCACCTGCTCCAAGTATTCCCCATTCACAATTATATTGCACACTGTTTTCGTACTCTCTCTTTCAAACACCATTACTTTAGACTTACTTACATTCATCATTAACTCATTCTTCATGCATACTTCGTTCATCCTAGACACGAGAGACTGTAGATCATCTATACTATTAGCAATCAGCACCGCATCATCAGCATACAACAGGCAACATACTTTCAAATTATTCAAATTCGCGCCCAATCCCACCTCTTTCAATTCTTGCATACAATTATCCATGTATAGATTGAATAACCACGGTGACATTACGCAGCCTTGTTTAACACCTTTTGTGATATTAAACCACCCCGTAAAACCACCGTTTACCCTAACACATGCAACGCTTCCCTCATACAGAGACGCAATTGCCTGAATCAGATTCGTATTCACTCCATACTTGGACAACACCTTCCATAGCTTTTTCCTGTCGACTCGGTCGTATGCTTTTTGTAAATCTACAAAGGCACAGAAAAGTTTCTGGTTTTTTGCCAGAAACTTCTCAGTGAGCATACGCAATGAGAAGATCTGGTCCATGCACCCCCTTCCACTCATAAAAGCACCTTGCACATCCCATATTTTATCCTTTGTTTCCTTTCTTACTCTTTCAATCAAAATTCTACCATACAGCTTGCCAACTGAACTAAGCAGGCTAATAGCCCTATGATTCCCACATTCCATACGTGACCCTTTACCTTTGTATAATGGCATGATCACAGCCCTTCTCCAATCTAAAGGCGTGTAACCTTCCTTTAAACATTGGTTAAAAAGATTGCACAACCATGTGAGAATTACACGGCTACCTCCTTTAAAATATTCAGCAGCAATATTGTCAAACCCAACAGCCTTACCATTCTTCATACATTTAATCGAGCTTTCTATCTCATCCATGCTAATTTCGGTAACATTCACTCCATCGTCATTCATATCTGATTTGCCACTGGAATCACTGTCACTCACTTCGCTTTCGAAAACTTCCTCGAAATAATTCATCCATCTCTCTTTTATTTTTTCCTCATTCGTCAACATTTTTCCATCTTTTGATTTTATCACTTTCATGCTTCCGTTTTCTGGGCCACTCCGGGACCTTTTGACTTCTTTCCAAAACAACTTAATGTTTTCTTGGAAATGGTTTGTCATTTTCATTCCTTCTTCCTCTTCCAGGCGTTTCTTTCGTTCTTTCACTCCAACTCTTACTTTTTTCTTACATTCCTTATATACTTCTTTCGCTCGATACTTCTCTTCGCTGGAAGCACTGCCAGCCGCAATCAGGCACAACCATGCTTTCTTCTTTTCTGAGACCAGTGCTTTAATCTCATCATCCCACCATGCATCACCTTTCTTCCTACCTTGCGTACTTATTCCACAAACCTCCCTAGCAGATTCACAAAGACACACTTTTATGTGGTTCCATGTTTCGTCTATGCTTAGACCATCCATTTCCTTCGCATTCAATCTTATCTCTGCACAATTCACATACTTACTTCTCACATTATCGTTTTGCAGTTTTTCTATTTTGACTCTTGTCGGAGTTGGTACCGTTTTCACTTTAGAGCGCCAACCGCGAAAGAGGTTTACTCTCGACACTACAAGAAAGTGGTCAGTTTCGACCTCAGCCCCTCTGAAAACTCTTGTGTCCTCGGTAACAGCTCTCAACCTAGAGTCAATTACTACAAAATCAATAATTGACCTCTCATTTCCTCTTTCCCACGTATATTGGTGGATACCTTTATGATCGAAGAAAGTATTCGACACAAACAGGTTCCACTCTAAATTATATCACTTTTGTGTATTATTTATATCACTTTTGAAATGTGTGTGTCACTGTTTTGAGTTATCATGGAACCCATTATTAAACAACCCATATTAAAGGCGGAAATAAAACAATGAATTTTTTGTAAATAAATTCAACTTCCTTACATAAAAATTGAATAACTCGGTTACACTGATGTTGAATAATTTTAACACTGTTTCAGAGTAAAGGCCTACGATTCTTACATTAAACATGCCATAGTGTGCCTTTACCTTCACAATTCATTCCTCATTCCTCGTCCTCGTACCCGGTTAATTTACACAAGCTTTTTGCCCTTGGCGCGGTAACAATTTTGCTGCTTTTTTATTATCATCTTTGTTGTTTTACCGGCGTTTCGCTTTCCCGGGCTTGTTTATGTGACCGTGTCTGTGCCTTCTATCAAAACCGATGATGTAAGAATTAAAGAAGATAAGGATTCTTGCATTTACTTTTAATTGAATTTCTAACAAACAATTTAAATTGTAATTACAAGTTATAGGAAACTATTTACGTGTTAATTTTTAATCATTATATAGATATATTGTAACAAATGGATTCATTTGTAACAATATATCACTAGCAATTTTATCACACGACATAAGAAATATAATGTAATATATTATATAGTCAATTTTTATTTGTGGAAGGCTTTTTATATTCGATAAATATCTTATAATGAATGCCTTAACCAAAGAAAATATTGAGGGCCAGTAGCTTTACAAAATTTGAGCAATTCATATAATTTTAAAAATGATTTTTAAGTTTCGTGAAAGTTCTATTGAAGTTCCGTTATTATTTCACTAAGGGCACTTTGTTACACAGAATAAAAATTATTTGAGTTGGTAAAATTCTGTGAAATAACTGGGCTTCAGATATTTATTTATTTATTAATTAACACCATTCTTCGGGGCTTTTGCATATATGATTATTAAGAAATATACATTATTTATTGTACATAACTGAATTGCTTCATTAACAACATTTTATATTTGTTTAAAGATAAATTAAAGATGTCCACTGACTTCGTATAATTGTTTCCATCCATCAGTATTCTGGGGAAAGAGGAATACATATGGTAGTTAGTCCCGGAATTTCTGCACTGAAATAAATCCTGACTTCTAGTATAACGTTGTGGAGTCCGGAAGCTTATCAATTCTAGCAATACCGGACTATCAACTAAATCGTTGAGAATTTTATTTTGAAATACCAAGTCAGTAAAAATTCTTCTGTCAGACAATTTGAGAATATTTATATAATTTAACAGAGTGTTGTAGTTCCACATAATTGCTGGAATACCCATTTTAAAATTTATAAAACGTAATAATTTGTTTTATAGTCTTTAAACAGCCTGGACATGTATATTATAATGTGGGTTCCAGACAGGAGAATTGTACTCAAGTTGACTTCTTAAACAGGCAAAATATAACAATTTAATACACTTTATATTGTTAAAATTTCTTGTTAGCCTATTTATAAATCCCGACATTTTTAAGCCCTTATTAGAGATTTCTGTTATGTGGTTAACAAAATGAAAGATTTGATTGAAAAGTGATGCCTAAGTCTTTGATTTGTGTTAATGTAAGAGCATTGTTATCAATGTTGTAATCAAAAATCACTGGATTTTTTATTCGAGAAAATCTAACTATTTGACATTTTGAGATATTAATAATTACGAAGTAAGATCTTTGACTCAGAGGAAAACTTTCGCCACTTGCCCTTTTTAAAGATATTTAAACTTTTTGGCATATTCCGAATCAGAAGGTTTAATTCTACACCATGGCATGGGTACTATGGAAAGTCAATTTTCTAAAGAAAAAGAACGGCCAGTGGCTGAGTTGACATTGCGTTTGGGTCCCTACCAGGCGTAGTGTGTATTCCTCAACTGGTTACGTCTTTCATCACGACACAAGAAACATATTCCGCTTACTGTAGTGGTAATAGGAGATTTTAAAATAATGTCAGATTATTAGTTATCCGGGAATGTTTGTATTTCTTTATTAAAAAATAATAATAATCATTTGTACGTCATTGCATATCCACTTTCGATGTGGCGGATTAAATAGAATCACTGCTTTTCTGCTCTCCCGAAAAAAATATTAAATGTGGCACGCGATAGACATCTATTAGAAACGGAACACTGTACCTTTCTATGTTTATACCCTAAAAATGCAGCATTTTAAATAAAAGATGAGTTAATCATGAAGTTTAATGCTAATTCTCTTTTTGAAAAAAGGATTTTATTCCATTAACGCGCTCTACAACTCTAGAGTCAGGGTTGTACACTCGCCGGGAAATATTGTCGGGCTTAAGGCCTTATCACACCGCTTCTCGGGAAATAACAAAGACAAATGCTCGTGGCCAGTCCGCCCTGAATTGGTGTTTAAGTTGAGCGCAGTTTATCTGCAGAGCCAACTCCACTGTTGTTATTTCATTTCATTAGTCCGGGTTTACATAGATAACTTCCCCGGTAATTTTGAGAACAGTCGGACGTTGTATTTATTTGTTTTTGAGAGGAGTCGCTCTTCAAGAGTCACTTGTACCATTGACATAGTGATACGTTCGCTGTGAAAGTAGGTATCTATCAGAACTAAATACGGTTACCGGACAAATCAGAACAGAGAAAAATTATTACACTTTTTTAAAGTTATGCAGGGTTATTAAAAGTGATGAAAAAAACTAGCCTAAAAACCTATCCACACCTAGTGTTTTTAAATTTGGTCATCATTTTAATTTTTAAATATTTTGAATTTAAAAAAAAATTTAATGAGAAACCGCACAAGAATCCGAACTACTACCAACTATCTGGAGAGTCTATGGCATCCCCAACTAGGATATGTTGAGAAGCTGGAGATAGTCAGGGGGGAAGGAGATGGGGTATGATGAAGGTGAGGAAGTACTTGGCTATTCAGACCTGGTCACCAAACATGCCCAAACCCATTTTAAGCAAAGTTTCAACTCTGAATAGTTGTCTTAGACAAGGGCAAAACGGAGAATATCTTCCACTCAGGAACATGTCATAAGTATACCATATGTTATTATTAAGGCAAAGCTTAGTGCCAAATCACTATTTTGATTAATCTTTATAACGAATCGGTGTACATTATGAATACCAAAAAATATGCTTTAGAAAAATTGAAGGTTTTTGTATAACTTCGCTTGAGTAGAATACAAATACAATAATAATTACTCAATAAAAAATATAAATGCAAACTACGAAAAAAATATTTTTTCAATAGAAATGTATGAACGCATAAAGGAAACAACTTTAAAAAAATATAGTATTACAGCTAAAATTATCTGTGACCGTTTCTCTTGATTAACTTTTTTCTTTCTTATAAAATTATTTACAAAATAAATAAAAAACAGTTTTTTGCTAGAAATCGAACGTTTCTAGACTCGGTTTGTCAAGCGATTGTAATGCCTATTACCTACGATATAAGGTATACCAAGAATATACACATTTTTGGCTTGTAACTTCCTCTTAGTGAGTAATTAATAAAAAAATAAAAATATTGCCTGACCCCTCGAACACGGAAACCGTCCAAATATTTTTTTAAATGTTCTGATTTATCATATGTCGCCAAAATATCGAAAGGCTACGTTTGAAACTGATTTTTTGTTCAAGAAAGAAGTTGGATATTAGAAATTTTTTGATCAAATTCACTGGAATGAAAGTAGCACTTGAGTACTTTCATTTCAGTGAATTTTATTGCACAAACACGCCCACGATAAACTTGTCTCGATTAATCTTTTCAGTGGCTTCGACAAAAATAGATATTTTCACTATAAGTACCGAGTACCGAGAATATGTACAAAAATACCTGTATGTATTACATCGCAAATAGATGCTGTAAAGGATAAATCCGAGTAGCACTTCCAATGGAAATCTTTTTTTGGGTAATAAATTGTTAAATCTGCCTTACTCTATAATCTGCAGATTTGAGTCTTGGGAACTCTTGTAAAAAGTCTTCTCTGGTTCGAGAAGCCTGTTCCCTGTTAATCTCACCTCACAAGTAATTGTTACACTCTAGCGACATCTGTAGGACTCTGGAGTAAGCTTTATGACTAGCGCCATCTATCGCTTAAATACTCAACTTATTCCCATACATCACATTAAGTATGTGGTAACTGGCATTAAGTCGATGCACTAAGTTGTGTAAAATTTTGAATCAAGCCGCTAACAATATCACCCCTTATGTAGATAAGGTTTAAACTCCCGCTTAACGCCATCCGCCTGTTTAGGCACAAATATTTAAATGTTGTAAGATCATTTTACAAAGAACCTTATTTTCCACATTATACGATAAAAGCATAACTGAAAATGGGTTTGTAAGTTTGGGTATCTGGCAGCGAGACAAATGAAATATAATTTTGTTGTTTCACAGCGTTCATTTGGGTGAGTCAGTAGCGCAGTTATGGGATGACTCCGGACCGATGATGATGATGCCAGATGTACGTGGCGATGATTCCGGTGGAGTGGTTGAAGCGGTGTCAGTTAGTCGACACTGTGGTGACCAGATTCGTGGATGTGTTCAGAAGAGTCCATGGTAATCCGTAGTGCAGAGCCGAGGCGTAGGTATAGTAAAGGTCCGTGTAGCGGCGCAGTGGATTGCTGATTATGACTGGCGGACTGCTAATTCATGTTGTCGCTTATATATGTAAAAAACGTTGGTTAATATTGCCAAACAAACCTAGGCAACGGCCGAAATTTCCAGAATGTTTCTATAACGGCCAATGTACCTTGGCGCTTGGCGTAATGGCGTACCACTACATAAGTAAGAGATTTTGAAGATTAAAGCAGTTTTTATAAGCCTGACACATTACTTTTTTGGGCTAGTGAAAAGACTCATCACAAAAAAACTCGATCAGTTCAAAGGGCAAGATGTGTTCCTAGCAGTATTTAATTGAAGCATTTCGAAGTGATCAAATTTTCAAACCAAAACACAAAATTTTGCATTACTAGGTCGTGCAACGCCTTAATATAAATAAGTAGGATATTTTTTGTTGTCATAAATAAAGATATATGATGGTTTTTTTATTTTATTTTTAACTAACTGACAAACTAACCATCACGCTGTTTCCAAATATATCAAACTGGGATAAAACATAAAATGTTTGTATTCTTACTATGTACGTATTATAATCATTAATGTATTATACAGTCTATCTATTATTTAGTCTATGATGATAATATATTATATTATCAAGACGAATCAAGCGCATTGCAATTTAAAAGTGTGGTTAATAATGTTATATAGTGTTCAGGAATCTAAATAACTTTGACTAATAACTAAATAAAGCAGAGTTTAAACAGTAAAATGTTTTTCTAAATATACGAAAAAATTACTAATATTGAATAATGCTAATTTATTAAGAAACGCTTAAAATTTAAAGTTTAAATACGGGATTGTCCATTAATGAATGACTTGAAATACGAATTGAATGTCGCGATGTCGGAACACGTGTTGATAAAAATCCTAATATTTCTGCTTTTCGTCATATTTTCGTATATTATCAATGTAAATGCAGGTGCATGAACACGTTTCCCGATATATTTACTAAAATTTTATCAGTAAACGGCCTGTAATCCCGTTTTTATCAAAATTACAAAATTTTGAAGAAATTTTCAATAAATATCAATACTCATTTTTCTTCGTGTTGACTTAAATTCATTATACTAATTCCAAATATTTTGACTTACTGTTACGAGTACAACAGTTTATAAATGGAGTGCGATTTGATCATATTTATCATCAAATGCGCTATTACTCTGAGAGTCATATTTGATTTAAATCTAATCACATCTGCCCTGATGATGGACACTGTAACTTTGTCCGAAAAGTTCTCTAAAAAAGGAGTTTGAGGAAAACCGCAACACGGCATAACACCCCAAAAACAAATAAAAAAATCTGAGAGTCACGATAGTTTTTATGAAACTTCGCTGCTATCAATCTTCTGCACTGGCGGTTTGTGGGCTTGTAAAATGGGGAGGCACAAACATTTCTAATGCCATCATGTATATGTATATCTACTAACACCTAACAATTAATATACTTAGAAAAAATAATTGCAAATATTACCTACGCCAAACTACAATAATAATCATGTGAAAACATGAAAAAATGAATTAAATGAAACAAACACAAGATACACCTCGTCAACTGTAAATTCTTTCTAAATCAATACAAACAATAGTCCTACTCCATAGGCACTGCCGCGTAATTTGCAAAAGTAAAAAAAAAACTGTCATTACAGCTACTTAATCGTAAATGATCGGTTCTACTTCGGAAATGTTCGTTGTTTGAGGCGCGCCTCAAATTAAACGACGCGCGATCATGTCAGCTACCATACGGTGTGACTTTCCCATCCCTCTCCACCTACATGAAATCAGCGGCTCTTGGAGGCGGGCCCTGTCTCTGCCCCACTGGTGTATTATCGTAGGTACTGCGTTCTGTTTGCTGGGCGAGCGGAAATTCTTTGTAAATAGTTATATAAAGACAACCAGTCTAGAGAAATACATAAATACTAATGGGTAGTATTTAAATAGAAGTAACTTTAAGGCTTACAATAAATAAATTTTTATCATTTTAAATAAAGTTATAAGATATTTTGGATACGATAAGTATAGATACGTGTTTTTTTTTCCTTTTTTTCTGCTATTTTTTAGGGAGTCACAGCCTCCTCTACCTCATTGCATGAACCTTCAGTGATCTCCTATTGCCTCTTTCCAGCTTATCGCACACAATACGATGTCCGACTATTCACAGCACTGCCATTGAGAGTAATTTTAGGTCTCCCATTACTCCTACGCACTGCAGAGGAGCCTATTAGATGACAGGCTGAGGCACTCATTTAGTACCTACAGATCTGATGAGTGTTTTATAGAGATCGGATTCATCCTTCTCGAGGGTTTTGTACTTTGGAGCCGCTCATTACCTTTTGAAGTACCTCGTTGAAGAGTACACAGGCAAGGGCATCGCCTGTCAGAGCCAGTAATGCGTGCGTGGAGTTCGAGAACTTAAATACTTTCCAAAACTTTTGATATTCCAGATTCCAATAATAAGTCAACACCCACCACTGGAAAATAGACAAGAATATAATACAAGACTCCATTCTTCAAATAAGCAAGTTATACAGTCTAGTATTCGAAAAGCCAACCTAAAAAATATTGGATGAATTTTAACACTTATGAAATATGAAAACATTTTTTTTCTCGAATAGTTGCAAATAATAATTGTGCTTTTATGCAGAAAAACAGCGTTTTCTAAGAAAAAACGCTGTTGTTGTTCAGATTCATTCAAATTACGCCCCATATATTCAACTACGCTCCTAACAAAAGTCGTTTTAAGATCTCAATCACTCAAATCAATTTATTTATTTAAAATAATATATAGTAGGTATTCTTTGCGGCACGTTCCAGAGAGGAAGATACTCGCAGTAGGGCCCTGTTGTAAGACCACTTTTCACAATTGATACGTTGCTTGAAATATCTTCAGCCGTATGTAGTGACCAGATTTGAAAAGCCAGGCATTCTTCCACGTATTCCCCATCTCTTTCCCCTCCTCACAGCCTTCAGCCTCACAAAATATTCCAATCGGGTATGCCATAGTCTCACTGGCTCCAGACGGTTAAGAGCAGTTGGGACTCTTGTGTGGAATTCATATAAAAAAACGACAGATGACAGCTCCATGCCTATATTGATGGCCGGTAACACGCTCTCAGTACAGGTCGAAAATTACATAATTGACTATAACATAATTGAACTAACGGTTTTATGCGATAGGCGCTTGGCATAATATTTGTCATTATAATGCTGATAAAGGTTATATTTCGGTATTGTGTTATTTTTTAATATGTTGTAACACATCTGGAATATTTAATTTTCAAATAATGCAAATTTTTGTCAGTGAAACGAAAAATAAGATACATGAACAGAGGGCGTTATTTTTTTCTCTTTTACGTGTATTGTAATAACGTTTTGTCTATTAATTGAACAAACTTACCACATATTTTTTTACACACTGTATATGTTCACTACAATCAAATGAAACGTCAACGGCCTGAGCTTTTCACATAAGGCTATTTTTGCGCATAAGGGCCCAATTTATTTTAAAATGTAATGTTAGTAATTAATCATGTAATCGAAAAAAAAAAGCCTCAAGCGGATACTAAACTAAAGTAATATTATAACTATTAACTTTTGATGGGATAATTCGAAACCGAAAAAAAGTTGAAAAACCTCTTCTTATGAAAAATCTTAAGCCAGTTGAAAATGCATTCAAGAGGCTGATCAGAATATTATAAAACACGCAGAGTTATCTTTTGACCTCTACCCAGGACCGCCAATAAGCAACAAAACGTTTAATCTCAGTGGGAATATAAGGGAGGAAGTGTCACATTAAACTACCACATGTCTCTCTGTAAATCTAAACTACCACATGTCTCTCTGTAAATTAAAGATTAATTTCTTTAAATCAAAGAAATATATACATGCATCTATGTTTTATGTGTGTGTGTGGGTGTGTGTGTGTGTGCGTGAGTGTGTGTGCGTGTGTCTGTGTGTGAGTTTGTATGCACCTTTATTCGAGGACCTTCACAGGCCTTTAGACCCAGAATCCGAGGACTCACACGAATCCGAGGACGTCCTCGGATTCAAAATGCGAAAAACTGAATATGTACCTATAATCTATGCGTTATGATTGGTCAACTGTCGAAATTTTGGGCCGATCGGAGAGAGTCCTCATTTTCGTGGCGAAAAATATCGTGTTTAAGTTGGGTAGTGTTTCATTAGTACGGATGTGTGACCACCAGGGCGGCGCCGCTAATGCTGGAAATCACACACAGACCCTAAACCGAGGACTCTCTCAAAGTCCTCGGTTTCGTGTTAAAAGGTGCCGATTGCCGGAATGTGAACACCAGGAGGCGCTGCAAGCTCGAGTGTCAAGAAATCTCACCTACGCCCTAAACCGAGGACCCGTCGTTCGAAATTCCTACGTGCATGTTGTGTATATAATAAGTATTGCACTATTAAGATTGTGTCGACAAGGAATTCAGTTTTTGACTGTTGAAACAAAATTCAATATTGCGTTTACTTCGTATTGTGAACTATGTTCTGTAATACTGTTTAATTCGATGTACGGTATTGTAATATTTAATAAGTAATTAGGACACCTGATCAAGTATTTGATTAATCCGCGTCATATATTCTTCTTTCACTCCATTCTTCGTTAATCCGCTCTATGACCCTATTACCTACACCTCACAAAAACGCCTCTGTCTGAATTAAGGACAAGGGAAGAATATCGCCACCTGGATGGGTGATGTTATCAAGTGGGTTAAGGAGGAGCTGTAGGAAGGGTTTTATTAATGCGGATCTTGAAGAGTCGGAAAAAATTACCAAACGCAGAGTAACATTATCGTCAAATAAAACATACAAAATCGTTAAAAAAAAAATGGTTTTTTAGGTAGTCTGACAAAAAAATTAAGACAACAAAGTCGTTTATAATTAAAATTATTGAACCAATATAATAATGATTTAAAACAAATATATGCCAAGAATATTCTTATACATCATTTTAAACACAGAAAATCTCCCAAATGAAACTCGGATACATGACACAAGAGCCTCAAAAAGGATTTTATTTTTATTTTTTTTTATTAGTAAAAAAAGATACACGAATTACATAATATAACAATTACATAATATAATTACACAATATAGTACAGTTATTAATTACATAATATTAGTATTTGATGTACCCCCATAAATAAGCAGGGCTTGTGTGTATGGGGGTGTTGTTTTATTGGTTTATATTTGGTACGATTCAGTTCAACTGTTCGGAATACTTTTTAAGGTGGCTTTTGAATTCGTTTATATTTGCATTCATGTTTCTCATTTTTTCTGGTAATGAGTTAAAAAAATTAACTCCGAGATATTCATGGTTGAACTGTCCTATTGTTTTTTTACGTTTAGGAGTAGGAAGTATTGACGTTTGTCTAAGATTTCTGTTATTTTTAAAGGGTGCAATTTTATTTTGAATATAGTTTTTATAAATTTGTAATGTTGCATGGTAGAAGTATAATGCACTTAATTTTCTGACCTTAAATTGTTTGAATAAAAGTTCGGACAAATATGAATAGGTTTTTTTATAATATGGTTTTTATTATTAGTTTTTGTGATATGTACTTGTTTGAGTTTGATTTTTATATGTACCGCCCAGCCTATAATGCCGTATTGTATAATTGATTGACAGAAAGCAAAGTATGTGGTTCTAAGTAATTTTTCGTTTAAAATATCTCTTAAACATCTAAATATATATGTTAGTTTCCTTATTCTGTTGTTCAGAATATTTATATGTGGGGACCATTTTAAACGCTGGTCTATTGTTATACATAGGTACTTAATATCGGTCTTGCTTTCTATGTTTGTGCATAACATATTGCATTTGTGGTTTTCTGTATTTTTCACAGAGTGAATAATTATGTTTATTTCTTTAGGTGTTTCTTGTTTTTAAATGAAAAATGGTAAATAATAAGTTTTTTTAGAATTTAAAGTCAACAGGTTTTCATCAAACCATAATTTTAGTTCATTGATATCTGTATTTGCCATGTTATTTAATTCTGACCAGGTGTTTGCTTTTAGTAGTAGGACTGTATCGTCAGCGTAAGAGACAATGTCTCCATATTTGGAAATATTGAATATATCGTTGACATATATAATAAATAACAATGGTCCCAAAACCATGCCTTGGGGTATTGAAAAGTCGCTATATTTTGAATCGCTGACTTGATTGAGTAATTTTACTTGTTGAGGTCTTTTATGTAAATAACTAGCTATCCATGCTAAGACTTTTCCACAAATCCCTATTGATTTTAATTTACTTATTAATTTTTTATGTGATATGCTGTCGAAAGCTTTTTTGAGGTCTATAAATATGCCAAGACATTTTTTATCGGAATCTAGGGCCGTATATAAATAGTTGGTTATTTTTGCTATCGAGTCGTGAGTACTTGTATTTTTTTGAATCCGAATTGGTTATAATTAATTATTTTATTTTCTTCTAAGAATGTCCAAATTTGTTGTTTTACAATTTTTTCATATATTTTTGATATATTCGAGAGAAGTGAAATCGGGCTATATCGATATACGAGATGTTCCAAAATTCAAGACAAGTTTTGGCCAAAGAAACCACATATATCTGGCAACCAAACTCTACAACATCCTTCATCCAAGTTTGAAAAAGATAAATAAGTTTAAGGAAAAAATCAAAACATGAGTAGAAATTAATACAGACATACTATAGAATGTATTAAAAACATAAACCTACCAGTCCACCTCAGCACAGGACCACCTAGTGAGGAGGACTAAGAACAAACAGATGAAACATTTATATTTATATACACTATCATATCTTGTAATTCTCATCAAACCTGTAATTAAATAGTCACTAATAAAAAAAAATTAAAAAATTAATTAAATGAAGACAATGTAAGCGAAACTCAATCAAAAATCTGGAAACAGAAAAATCAGAAAAAGATATTGGCACCTCTAGGACTCGAACCCAGGACCTCTCGCTCTTCCGGGCGAACGCGCTAACCACTGCGCCAAGGTGTCGATATCAAATTCGTCGTTGTTTGTCCTGGGCTCGAGTCCTAGAGGTGCCAATATCTTTTTCTGATTTTTCTGTTTCCAGATTTTCGATTGAGTTTCGCTTACATTGTCTTCATTTAATTAAATGTTACAATTTGAGGTTTTACTCATAAAAAAAATGAAAATTTAAAAAAAATTATAATTCTTTCCTTCCAGGCATGATTCTTTATATTTTATTTCTTGGCGTTCTTTTGTATGATGTTGTGCACATAAAATTTAATGTTTTTCCATGTTCTCTGTCTTAAATCTGGTTCATTGGTCAAACATTCTTCGCACTCTTTTTTGTTTGGAATTTTTTTTCTTATCCAGAAGACAGCCATTTGCCTTGATACGGCATCCTTCTCAGCAGAAGTCCACATTTTCCTTGCTGTTATTTTCTTTTTCCTTGTGACATGTGCATTCATTGTTGGAATCTCATCCGTACCTACTCCGTGGTCATCTGAATCCCAATCTTCATTTTCCACGTTTGTACCATTAGGAATCGGAGGAATGGATACCGAAGACGGTAATATTGTCGCGGACACGGATTTTTCTTGAAGGTCAATAGTATCTAGATTTCTGCCTTTATTTTCGGCCAACTTTCCGCCATCCATGGCCAGCAAGAGATTACTCACCTTGCTCAATTGTATGGTACTTTCAGGAAGACGGTAAAACTCTCTATGAACCCGAATGTCATGGCCCATGTATGTTGCCAGTTGGTCCATTTCGTTATTTTTGAGGTTCAATAGCTGAGATGCAGTTGTCACTTGCTTCCGTAATTTTGTGGATGTCAGAGCTTTGGGATCTTTAGCACCACATCCCAAAGCGAATTGTCGTAATGATGTGTCTGATCTCAAGAACATAAGCGAATTTATTTTAGCAAATAGGTATACGTTTCTGTCTAAAATTCCCACAGACGACCTCTTTTCAATAAAATATTTAGCAATACGATGAGGCGTATACTTTTGTTGCCTGTTCACCGAACGAGCGAACGTTAGGACGAGCCGCGACGCTTCCAAGATACGTGTAAGAACTTCGTTCCACACTATTTCGAGGACCCAAGACCTCCAAAAACTATAGACCACTAAATCGAGGACCTTCCGAGATCCGTGTATTTTACGTATGTGTAATCCTGAATACGTGGACAGGCCTCGGATATGGGAAGTCCTCAGTTACCGGCTGTGTATTCCGGTTTTTTGAGGACCGTTTTCTAGGTGCTTACCGGGTGTATGATGAAACCGAATAGACAGCAACGATCACGATTAACTTGAGTATACGTATAAGTGTAGAATACATGTCTACTTTATATAATATAACAGGACCTCGAATTCGGGTAGCCAGTTGAAGTCCTCGAAATCGGGATTGGACAAACAAGGGTGCGTGTGTCTGTGTGTGCGTGTGTCTGTGTGTGCGTGTATCAGGGTGTGTATGTGTGTGTGTGTGAGGGTGTGTGTGTGTGTGTGTATATGTTTGTAAATTTAAAAAAAAAAAAAGAAAAAATAGAAACTTCTCTAAAAAAAAAAACCAATCACATTGATCTCTATAGATACATTTAACAAGTTTAAAAAAAACTATATTTTAAACACCACTGTTTTATCCTTACACTATAATACCCACGCTCAGGCTTCGCCTTTGTGGGATTTTTTTGTTACTCTTTCATTCTATATTACTATGTATGTACCTGAATTGTATATGTATCAAAAATTTTGTTAATAAAAAAAAAAAAAAAAAAAAAAATAGCAGCCTGCTCGCTGTCTGGCCTACAAACATAGGGGCCGCTACGGAACCTTATTATCGCTCCCCCATAAACCTCATCATTTGGCAATACTGTCACTTGAATTGCCTCCTCCGTAATAAATGGAATGGTTGCCGAAATTACCACAAGTAAGAAAATGAAGTCATATAATACATGAACATATAATTAAGTCCTGTTCAAAGTAGATCAGAGGAAAACAAAATTATAAATAAAATTCTTGCTTGAACAGACTATACAGGTGTTCGGAGGTAAAGTGCGCTAACTTCAGGAGGTGACTCTACAAGATGGTAAAAGTAAAAAAAATAACGACATTTTTCGATTTTCCAATGTTTATTTTCGCATACAAAAATATTTTTCCATAAATGAGTATTTATTTTCACATACAAAAATATTTTTCAATAGAAGAATATTTATTTTTCCATGCAAACACATCAACTTTTTAACCTTAAAACTACCTGAAAACGTTGGAATATAGAAAATAGTTGCAAACTTTTTTACTTGCAATTTCATGTAGACTCAACACAGTAAAAAAATATCATAAATTTCATTATTTTTATAATTTTTTATTATGTTGTCTTATTAGACGTAAAGTCGAAAGAAAGAAATCCATATTTGGTTTTATTTTGGTTATGATACACACGTACAAACATAAATATATAATATCGGACAGAGGGTAATCCTAACTCAATGGTAAAAGGTAAAGGGCAAGGTGAAGGAATATTTATATCTGAACAAGATATTTAACTTCGTATAAATATTATATAAATATTAAATTTGAAATCTACTGTTAAATAATTATTTTTTTCTACAAGAAAATATACTGGAAGCGTTTGGTAAAGTTATTGTTTTCAAACGGCACCTATTGATTATATTTATGGACTTTTAGTATGTACCGTTTTATCGAAATGTAAATATCACAGGAAAAGTTAAGAATAGACATTTGCCTAACGTAACTACCCGTAAAGAATTTACAGATAAATCATTATTTTTATAGTGTTGCTTTTATAACAATTTTACAAAGTGGTGTGTAGCGCCGGTTTTGATTGCTGCCTATAGTAATTGAAAATGCTACTTTGAAATTTGAATGGCACCATTTCATTTCAGCCACTGAACATGAAGTGAACCCATGAAGTGATTCTTCCATACAATTTCCAAGTCTCATTTCAAGGCGATGTACTACGTAGTAATTTAAAATCATATATTTTTGGTTTGAAAATTTGGTCGCCTAGAAATGTTTCAGATGATTTAATTAAATACTGCGAGTAGAATACATCCTGGCCTCTGAAATAATCGAGTATTTTTTAGATAGATCTTTTTATAAGCACAGAAAAAAATAATGTATAGGCCTATGAAAACTGCTTTAAAGTTCAATATCTCCTACTTACGAACCTATTTTCGGTTATGGTGTTATTGTATAATGTGGCAAATTAAGTTACAAATTTATCGAAAAACATTAAAATATTTGTGCCTGAACATCCAAAAAATAAAATTAAAGGCATTTTGGCCATGTTTTTTTCTTGCATAAATCAAAACAGGTGGTTGGTGTGAAGCGGGAATTTAAGCCTTATCGCCATCTACATAAGGTGTGTTATTGATAGCGGCTCGATTTAAAATATTACACGACGTAGTGCATCGCCTTAAATAAATTATTTATGGTATAATTCGCTTTGAAACAGAAAACCATCGCAACGAGGGTAATTTAGTAATTTATTTTAAAAATCTGTTTTATAGACATATTTTGTAAAATATTTATTTACTGGGTTATTTTTAGCTGCTAAACGTTTCCACAAAAAAATAAATCATCCCACAATAGTCGTTAATTTTATCGACGTATTATAGATTTAGGCACCCACTTCGTGGATTTAGACAATCATCATCGCCTTCAAATTTAATGTTAAAACATGAGCGTCTGCAGTGATGCGGAGTCAACGTTTTTTTCCTCAGCAATATATTTATTTTTATTCAACGATATGAATTTTATGAACGAGATAAATCAAAACACAATCGAAATTGGGTCAAAAGGGGCGTCTTTAAGTGCACATTATCTGCAGGCTCAATGCTCGGCCAATCGCAAATTGTGCACAGTCCAAACCCTTTCTCAACTAGTGTTGCAACTCAATGCATAGAAAATTCGTTCGAAAAAAAAATTCTGTTGTACGTTGGCTTTTCCAAATTCCTTTATACAATATTTACGAAAACGCGCATAAACTTCACATGACAAAGCAAGAATAAGAGTTAATTAATTGAAATTCAAACACTTTTTGAAATACTGGCATAAAGAGCTCCGGGCCAAAAAGGCCCCTTTTTCTTTCATCATGAGTATAAATTGGTTGTTGGAAAATATTTTTTTGCAATGAAACCTGGCTGCAATTAGGGGGCTACACTTTCTGATATTTCACAATCAGAACGAAATAATTTATAGTATATTTTTTGCTCGTTCCAGGGTGATCCATTTTCAGCATTTCCAGCTTAGGAAGCGGGTATGAGTTCGTTTGGTTACTTAGCAGAGGCACCTGGGTTTATGGGTTGAGGTTTGTCCAGGTCTTGGTGGCGGATGAGAAAGACCCTTTGACTTCTCCAGCTGGACCCTCTCCACCGATTGCTTCCACAACAGCGGGAGGGATGAATTCATACGTCCATCACACCTGGTCACAGTGACCCCTTAGATCTCTAATACATGTTTCCTTCCCTCAACTACGCCTCCTTCCTTTTCTTAAAAATAGTCACCACACAGCACACTCAAAGAAAACATAGGCCTTGGAGGAAGTTATTTTCCATAGGGCCTCCTGTGTCGAGTTAAACTAAAAAAGGAAGATGAGCCGTACAACAAGCCTGTTATGGTCCCATTATAGTAGTAGTGTGACCACTGACTATAATAGTCTTTGTGACTATTACACGTGTCGTCATCGATCTAGTATCTTCTATATTTTTCGTTTTTATACAAGACGTCTGAGAAGGATTTTTTGGTCGGTGAAATATGACCACTATATGCTGTGTATGTGATCGCTTTTCTTTCTTCTGCTCTACGAATTAATATTTTTATCTCACAAGGTGACACCTGAATTTTTTTTTATGATTTCCTATTTTATCACAATTTTCTAAGAGAGAGTCCAGTTTGTGCTACAGACGTAAATAATGATTGAACACAGAATGTAATAAACCCTTTTATTAAGGTATTATTAGTTTTTTGCATGGGACAAAATCTCCCCTTTGGCTCTATTTCTTCATTCTGGTTATCTTTTCCAAATTCAGATAAAATGTTAAAATATTGAAATGTCGGTTATGTGATGGTCTCAGTTACAACTGGTTGTTCTTCTGGATCGTTTTGTATCAGTAATGAACTCTTTAAATCTATTTAGACCAAATTAGAAAAGATTGAAATCGATTGAAGATGAACGCAAAAAGATTATGTAAATCCACTACAAGCAAAAACAATTTACACCTGAAATAAAATAATGGTAGTGTAATTTAATTTTAATATCGATATGTTTTTGTAAAAATTAAGTAAATTCGGTAAAAAACATAAAATAATGGTAAAATAAAAAATATCCTCAATAAATCGATAGTAGATGTGCATTTAAAAAATAATGTTCTGGTTTGAAAGGGTTAAATTTAATTGCATTTGAATGGTCATTGACGGCAATGTTCGGATTCATAATATAAAGTCGTTTGCGAAAAAAATAGTTGCAGTTGTAGTGACACGGTGCACGATGCGGTTCCCGGCTTTTCTGGTCCTCTTGGCGGTGGTCGGATCGGCAACAGCTTCCGAGGAGACAACCCCTGTCACCGAAGTCTCCATCGTCATCAAGAATTATACCATTTACGGAGATAATGGTAAGGTAAGTGTCAATTTTTTAAATATTTTTAAGTCTCCGCGTGATTTTTTTAAAAATTTATAGTTATTTCGTCTACTGATAATTCGACAAAAAAATAGTGAGAAGAAACGCAATTTTCCCTTAATTTGCGTAGTATTGGCATTATTTGAAATGTCAACATTCCTTCTTGAACAAATAATAATTTCATTGACCTAGGTCTAATAAAATTTGGTACATACACAGGACATTTATGAAAAATGTTTGTAGGCATCACCAAAAATATTACTATTTAAATATACTAATGCGTCTGCAGCATTTACAAAAACAAGCACATCCATTTTTTTTACACTTCTTTCACCCACACACACACACACAAATCCACACACACACGCAATGGTCTTGATATTTACTACAAAGACGATGTTTGAAGGGACCAACAATCCACTTCAAGGTGGTTTAACCAGGCAGTGCCAATATATGACTTTAATGAAAATTCCCTATTCGTACGCTTTTGGTGCAAATAAATCGATTTCACTACCATCCTATCAAAGCTAGATCCGGATACCACTATGCTATGGAGGTCACCTCTATAAATTTCTAAATTAAAAGACTCTACTTAACTTATTAAATTTGCATATATTCTTTAAAATTGGCGCAGATAAGATAAGTACGCACGTCTACAGACTAAATAACAAATATCCCATAAAGATTACTGCAATTGTTTATTGAACATTTCGATTTATTTATAATATAATCGTTTAACCTTGGCCTTAAGAATAAATAAAGTAGTTATTGGGTCAGCACTCTTTAAAATTTCAACACGTTGTATCTTTTGATTTATTATGTTGTCTCAATCATGCATGCATTAATTGAATATATATTTTTATTTTATCTTACACCACGCTAATTATCACCATTATAAATTGACTGCAAAAAAATGAAAGTTTGATTTTTTAATCCTCTATTGTACAATGCGCAGGTTCAAAGTTCGGTAATTTAAAAAAAAAACAAAAATGTAATTTTTATTGTATTCATTTGGAATAACTTGATGAGTAAAACCTTGTAATATTTAATTATTGAAGACAATATTCGCGATTCCTAAACGAAAATTTGAAAAAGAACAATCAGAATAATTGGAATCGCTAATATTGTCTTCAACAATTAATTATTACAATTTGAGGTTTTATTCGTTATTCCAAAAAAATAAAATATTCATCCTTTACTTGCAGAAAAACTCAATAGATATCGCACATTTAAAAAATATGTATATTTATCTAAAGACATTGTCTAGTCTAGATTGCATTTAGTTTAGGTTGAATCTTGCATAAAGATAGCTGACAATAAAATGTGCAGTGAGAAAAATTGAGACAATGTTGGTAGTTCATATTCGAAGGATGAAACAGTTAAATATGACCGAAGAAGATATCCCATTAGCTCAGTTATTAGAGCAATACCCCGGCAAGGCACGGGTCCTGAGTTCGAGTTCTAGATGTGACCGTCTCTTTTTCTGATTTTCCTGTTTCAAATTTTCGTTTAGGAATCGCTAATATTGTCTTCAGTAACTAAATAATATTTTTAATTGAAACTTTATGATGGAAGGTAGGTCAGAAGCGATACTAAATTCAGAATCGGAAAAACAGTAGCCGTATACTTCCCAACTTCATCAAAATCGTCTCTTTCCCTTTCCCCGTGACATATTTGTTTAGTGTGTGCAATAGTCTCGTTGTGCTGGGGGCTGGGAAATTTTTGTGTAAAGTTATATAAAAAAATATGATTATAATAAAATAAATTATGATTGGCGTTACTTTTACTTTTCAATCATTATATGCTTCGGTGTCCGTGGGTAAAGTGCACTAACTTGGAGGTGATTGATTCTTTGTGATAGTAGTACAAGTAAAAAAATAATAATTTTAGAAATAAAAAGTTTGAGGATAGTTTTCAGATAAAAAATTTTCTTTCGCTAAAAATACTTTTGAATGAAAAAAAAAAGAAAACGGAATTTCAAATAATGTAGAAACATCTTCCAAAGTTAGTGCACTTTACCCTCAGACACCCTGTATAAGATAGCGATAAGTGAATTCATTGGTTTCAATAAAATTCTTATAATTTACGCTTCGAATGAATAAATACAAAATGTATTTTAAAGGGTCACTCTTAGGGTCAGTTGTTTCACAGAATTTGAATAACTCATCACATTTTAAAGTAAATTTTCAAGTTCTGTGAAAGTTCTATTCAAGTTCTGTTATTATATCATTAAAGGTCAGTTATTACACAAAACTTAAATAAAAACAGAATTTTCACTGAATTTGAAAATAAACTTTGTTCAAATTCTGTGAAACAACCCGTCCTTACAATAATGAACTCCATGAACCAAATATACATGTAATGTATAATAAATTAATTAATTAGTTTGCGATCTTGACTAAAAGTTAGGTTAGTTTTGGGGCAGAGCCCACATGTGTATAGTTGGAAAAGAAAATCACAAAAAGATCCCAGAATCTCAATGCCAGAATAGCACGGGCTACCTCCACCGTAATTAGTTGGTACATAGTCAATGGCAAAAGAGAAAGTATAAGAGTGTTAATATGTTTCCTGAGCAGTGTAATTACGACTAATTTATTATGCGTTAACGAAAATTTATTCCTTCTTAATTTAAAAGGTGGCCCAGCGGGTAGCGGGTGGTCATGGAATACCTCTCTTTATAAATGATTAAGCAAGTAATTGCTGCCATTCGTTCCCAAAGGGACGACCTTTTACCTTACAACAATGTCCTTTTGCATTAGATTTATGCTTAAGGGTTGCTGAATGGTTTCACAGCCTTTGGAGCTTACTTTTGTCCATTTAAATGTCCTTTTTCATTTTAAATGTGAATTTAAGAATTGTTAAATTGTAGATTAGCGAATGTGCGGCCTTGGATATTATTTCAACCGAGGTCGAAAGGTTTTTAAAAGGTGAATGTATGGGTCAGAGGGTTTAATACGCACTGTGGTAAATGTAAGAGTTATATAGAAATATTTATAAAATAAATATTGTAATTATAAAATTCATAAAAGTTTTCATCATACCAACATTATTTGTTTTATACTTCTTATTTTTAGAAGGTGTAATTAATTATTTGACGAAAAAAGCATTCTTATCTTTGCATTGTTTTTACAGTTTCTATGGATTGAAAGCAAAGTTTATCTTCCAAGTAGGTAATTAATAAGTTTCTTATCTTTGCGTTGTTTTTAAAGTTTCAATGCATTAGTTTATCTTCCAAGTAGTAAGTACTAAGTATCAATTTCGCGGCGACCCTGTGGCCGAGGGGTAAGGCTCTCGTCGAGTAATCAGAAGGTCGCGAGTTCTATCACGGTGTGCGCAAGTAAATGTTGTTTGATTAATTTGTGTTACTCCACAATGTATTCATAAATAATAGTGGAAGATACTATCAGTATCACCCTTGTGTAAGATCACCATTTAGAAAACGTTGCTTGCAATGAATTAAGCCGTGTTCGGTGACCAGATCTGAATAGCCTGGTACTCCCCCACCTTCCTCTACCCCATCTCCTTCCCTACCACACTAAACTAGCTTATCAAAATTGAGGATACCACAGTCTCATGCGGCACTCAGATTAAAAAAGTAAGTACGTGCATATAAATGTAAAGGACTCCAGTTTTCTTTTAAAATTAAAGATAATGTGGCGATAAGCAAATTACATCGTTAATGGCCACATTATTTTTATTACCAGAGGTCGTTTGAATAGCGTAAAGATGATAATTCTTACAGAAATTGTTTAATTGTTTTATTTGACACAACTTGACCACAAGCTGAAACGGTATGAGAATCGAAGTTTAAGGCCCCGCATTAGAATTTCTATTGATTTATAACATATTAAAAAATATATGTTATTATAATATCTGTTATGTTATTATGATATTCAAGAAGATAACCGTTTTAGACAAGAAATGGTTTCCCCATTTTTCAATAGAAGTATCGCATCTCTATAAAGTGCTCATATAAAAACAAGTTTTTTTCAGTTTCGTAAAATTGTTAAAATGCTATCGTGTCGTTTCACGAAATTTCAAATAATATATTTGTACACTCTCAAAGATAGTCCACTTTACCCAGGGACAACTTATAAAATGTTCAAGTTTTTATAGCGCCATAAGAAAAAAAAAATTGTGTGTCAACAACAGTTATTTAATAAATCAAAACCAAAATTTCTTTTGTAATCATAATATTTGTAAGTAGGTATTTAATAACCTATATTATATGTAACATTTTTTGTACTTCGGATAAGGAATTATTCAATTTGTCCATTGTCAATTTTGTGGCGATTCACTGATTTAATTCGGAAAAAAAAATACTGATCAAATACAAAACGTTATTTTGTTGGTCTTTACATTACAAGAAGGTACAATCTATAGCATTTCTTTCTTAGCTCGCACGGGTTTGGGCTTCCCCGTGGCTAGTTACCTTATTCCTCTCACCCCCCAAATATTATCAAATCTTCGTTAAAATCCCCTTTATTCCAAGCATATTTTTCAAATCTTTTTTCCTACAAGCGCCGTACGCAGCGCCACAAGGCAGCTTAAGTAAACAAATTATAAGCTAAATTTACCTGTGGGCTCAGCTTAAGAATTTAATTAGGCTTAAAACTGTATGTAAAACTCTGGGAGTCGATTGAATGGATCTCAAAGTCGAGACTGTGAACAGAAAACTTCATGATATTCCAGACACCGTGAGGATTTCCATGTTTTAACATTTGTCCAGCAGTATAGGTACAGTTATTGCAACTGTTGCGTTTTTATTACGATAACTTTTCCAGAAATCGTAGAGACCTGAATTTGAAACAACTTAAACATTTTTACAGCCAGGCCGATCGCCATGTACGAGTACTTTCTCTTTGTGACTGCCTGGTAACCAGTGAAATACTCTATCTGACACCTCTTTTCTCTTATCTCATTTAATTATTGTATTATTTAAATTTACCGTATGTACTCGCTTACACACTGCACATGACATTGTCTCTAATACTGTGCAGAAGATTCCTGCTTCCAGCTGCAGCGGAATTTTGTGAATATTATTTGAGTGTGAATGCTTCCTAACACCGTATGCAGGTTCATACGATTCTAAATGGATTATTATTATTATAACTCAAAACCCTTGGCATACATAAATATAGCTGCCAATACAAATGTGCGGTGAGAAAAATGAAGACAATGATGGTAGTTCTTATTCGAAATATGATATAGTTAAAATATGACCGAAGATAGGGTCCCATTGGCTCAGTTGGTAGAGCTGTGCCCTGGTAAGACAAGGGTCGTGGGTTCGAGTCCTAGATGTGACCGTATCTTTTTCTGATTTTTCTGTTTCAAATTTTCGTTTAGGAATCGCTAATATTGTCTTCAATAATTAAATACTTGTAAGAGCCTTTAAGGACTAGCCATCTGTCTATCTGTTACATATACCATCGCGGGAAAGTGGTGGGCCACCTTCAATATACATATAGAGATAGCGATTTGAATAGTTTTTACTGAGACTGCGTAGTTACAATTGTATCTTCATATATTTTGTATGGAAAATATGGTGGGTAATATAATTTTATAAAAAAATATATTTTCGTATCTTTTTCCGATTTCGCTGTTTCGAATTTTCGTTAAGGAATCGCTAATATTGTCTTTAATAATTAAATATTAACATTACTTTAAGAGCATTTAAGGACTAGCCATCTGTTACATATACTATCGCGGGAAAGTGGTGGGTCACCTTTAATATACATATAAAGATAATTTTATAAAAAATATATTTTTGTATCTTTTTCCGATTTTTCTGTTTCAAAATTTCGTTTAGGAATCGCTAATATTGTCTTCAATAATTAAATACTAACATTACTTGTAAGAGCCTATAAGGACTAGCCATCTGTCTATCTGTTACATATACCATCGCGGGAATGTGGTGGGCCACCTTTAATATACATTTAGAGATAGCGATTTGAATAGTTTTTACTGAGACTGCGTAGTTACAATTGTACCTTCATATATTTTGTATGGAAAATATGGTAGGTAATATAATTTTATTAAAAAATATAATCTTTAGAAAAGGTATATTTTTTCACTCATCTCGTCTTTGATAATTTACGTTCAAAATGTACGAAGATACACTGTACCTGCGTCACCTGTCACAAAAATAAAATTATGCCGCCCGACGAAGGTTAAGTAAGGCTGAGCTTTTGAGTGCCTTCTTAATACCTATCCAAATGATTTAAAATTTTCTTAAATATGACATTTTAATATTTTTTATTGAAATTTATTAGTTTGAAATAACGTACCTTGATATAAAAGAGCCACAAACCATTTTTTTTCGTGGGGAAAGAGGGAGATAAGTAATGTCTTATTCCAAAGTATGTTTATTCTTAATGTCAGAGTTACTCAGTTTAGAAAATAAAATTAAATGGTTTTAAATATCAACACTTCTATATTCTAGACACTCAATTGTGAGTGTTTTCAGACTGTCTATTTCTGGTGGTCATCAGCATAACGGTAGGATAGAAGACCAAATGATTCAATTATTCATGCTACTAGAAGAGGTAACTCCCAGATGTCTTTAAGACCTTTCCAATTTACGAATACATTTCTTCCAGCTCCAACATTTTTCCTCTAACCAGTCACCAGAGCATCTCAGTCGCTTTGTGTGCAAGGCTGAGAAAATTTTTATTCTAACAGGAAGTCGTCAATGTTAAGCCTACGCCTTGCTCTCGTAAGGAATTTTCGGTGGGTTCAAATCAAATTAATGGATGATCTGATAGGCCTACATCTACAATAGCCGCTTAATTTTGAAAAAAAATCCAAAGATCCTCCTGCAACGTAAGTTGAAGCACTAATCCATTGACGGCATCCGAAGCAATCTAACAAGTCAGTAAATTTAACAGTGTTTGGTGACTCCGCACGCTCTAGGTGTATATTAATATAGCCAGTTATGAAAATATTGTTCGAAAGTCCTATAATCCGCTCGAGAAAACACGACAGTTCATTATGAGTTTATTTCAGCCACGATGGCAACGTCTAACCAGTCGTCTATACGAAACGGTAAATTATAATAGTACGAAAAGAAAAAGGTATGAGGTTTTTATTCTATTGTCTTCATATTTAAATATTACAATTTGAGGTTTTACTCAATAAAGTTATTCCAAAAAATAAATATTCTCTCTAGACTTGCAGAAAAGTCAATAGATGTCGCACATTAAAAATAAAAAAAATAAGATAGGTTTATCTAAAAAGACGCTGTCTAGATTGCATTTAGTTCGGGTTGAATCTTGCGATCATACATAAAGATAGTTGCCAATAAAAAAAATGTGCGGTGAAAAAATGAAGACAATGTTGGTAGTTCTTATTCGAAGTATGATACAGTTAAGAGTGACCGAGGGGGATAAGATCCCATTAGCTCAGTTGGTAGAGCAGTGTCCCGGAAAGACAGGGGTTCTGGGTTCGAGTCCTAGATGTGACCGTATCCTTTTCTGATTTTTCTGTTTCAGATTTTCGTTTAGAAATCACTAATATTGTCTTCAATATTTAAATATTACAGTTTGAGGTTTTACTAAATAAAGTTATTCCAAAAAATAAATATTATTTCCATTTGCTAATGCCTATACACCTTACAATGACGCTCCTGCATAATAAAAAGCCTTTTCCCTACCTACCTAACAAGATTCAATCCTCTTGAATTCAGGAACGAACTAATAAATTATTCTTTTATACACAAAGTGATGTTCTATGAATTTTTAACGTTTTATTTCTCAGTTAATAAGCTTCTTAATTCTGTTAGATAAATAATATAGGAGTCCCAGGGAGAGGTCGTACTACGTAATCGACGGTCGTCCTCTTCCTTCTCACGAGTCACGTATGAGAACCAAAAAGATAGAAGATACTAAAACGATGACGTACGACCTCTCACCTTCGTAAAATAACCTCTTGTCGTAGTGTAATAAAGGAGAGAAGAATCTTAATATTATAAGTCTTAAGTATTTCAGGTTGAGTCCGGCTTGTAATGGCAGCAGGAGCTGAATTTTTTTTATCAAATTTTTTTATGTTTTATCATTTTTGTCGGGCGGCATAATTTTATTTTTGTGACAGGTGACGCAGGTACAGTGTATCTTCGTACATTTTGAACGTAAATTATCAAAGACGAGATGAGTGAAAAAAATATACCTTTTCTAAAGATGATATATTTTTAAATAAAATTATATTACCTACCATATTTTCCATACAAAATATATGAAGATACAATTGTAACTACGCAGTCTTAGTAAAAACTATTATCGCTATCTCTAAATGTATATTTAAGGTGACCCACCACTTCCCGCGATGGTATATGTAACAGATAGACAGATGGCTAGTCCTTAAAGGTTCTTAAAGTAATGTTTATATTTAATTATTAAAGACAATATTAGCGATTCCTTAACGAAAATTTGAAACAGTAAAATCGGAAAAAGATACGAAAATATATTTTTTAATCCAATTATATTACCTACCACATTTTCCATACAAAATATATGAAGGTACAATTGTAACTACGCAGTCTCAGTAAAAAGCTATTCAAATCCCTATCTCTAAATGTATATTGAAGGTGGCCCACCACTTTCCCGCGATGGTATATGTAACAGATAGACAGATGGCTAGTCTTTAAAGGCTCTTACAAGTAATATTAATATTTAATTATTGAAGACAATATTAGCGATTCCTAAACGAAAATTTGAAACAGAAAAATCATAAAAAGATACGGTCTTATCTAGGACTCGAACCCACGACCCTTGCCTTACCAGGGCACAGCTCTACCAACTGAGCCAATGGGACCCTATCTCCTTCGGTCATATTTTAACTATATCATATTTCGAATAAGAACTACCATCATTGTCTTCATTTTTCTCATGACGCGGGCCTCATAATAAACGCTAAAAAAACTAAGATCTCCACACGCCAGATATAATGAAACGCATTCGCTACATACACAAATATTTGACTACATACATAAAAATTTTGCACAGCCCTGTTGCTGTGGAACCATTGAATTTGTCGAATAATATGTATATCTAATTATGTATGTCTGATTACGTCTAATAGGGATCCAAATGATAATCTAGTCTCCTTCAACGGAAGCAATCTTCCGAACAGGCCTTCCATTGATATGCTTGGTGTAACTATAAGTGACCAGCTCAGGTACGGGGGCTCCATCGAAGCCAGAGTAAAGTTGGCCTCTCAGAAGCTGGGCGTACTGTACAGGGCCCGCAGATACTTTAATAGTACACAACTGCTGACCCTGTACAAATCGTAAGTGCGCCCTACTGTCGAATTTGGCAGCCATCTCCGGTCCGAAGCCCCTAAATACCTGAAAAAACCCTTGACTCTGTGCAAAAACGGGCGGTCCGTTTGATAGATAACCCAATCTTAACAAACGGACTGCAATCTTTATAGCACAGGCGTCAGGCAGGTATGCTGTCCTTGTTCTATCGGTATTACAATGGAAGATGCTCTGAGGAACTAGCGTCATTGATCCCTTCGGCACCGGTGCGTAGTCGGGATACACGCCAAACGCGCGCCCAACATTTGTACACGGTTGACATTTGTCACATGAGAACGGGTCGCTTCTACGATTCGTTCTTAAGTTCAACAGCTCGGCTGTGGAACGAACTGCCGGCCTCTGTGTTTCCTCCCTCCTATAACATGGGACTCTTCAAGACCCATGTTCACTCCTTCCTCTCCACAAAAAGACCCTCCACACAGCATCCCCAAAGATGACATAGGCCCTGAGGGAAATTATTTTCTTCAGGGCCTCCTGTGTGGAGTTAATATAAAAAATAAAATTGAAAAATCTAAGTGTAACTATTGACTGCTACATGAAATGGGATGTACACATTTGTAATGTTTCTGTGGTATTAGTATACTTTTCTGTTGCTCAAGGCTCGTTAGAAGATTGATAACTCTGATGGTTCGTTTACAGATTTATTACGATAAAAGCAATTACAACCGAGCTGTACAATATTAGTTGGTAACGTGTGCTGGCTATACTGCTAAAAATGGAACAGGACTTTCTCAATAATAATCCTAGAGAAGCATATAGGGGAGTAAACTTCTTCAAGAAGGGTTTCAAACCGAATACAACACTATGCAAAGACGCTGATGGATCAATTATATCAGATAAGGAACGAATAAAAACAGTGTGGAAAAACTACTTCTATAAACTTCTCAACCCTAATAGCGACCTGAGAAGTCACCCTACCAACATCCCCACTGAATCAAGTAATGAAGAATCAGCGAATCCACCAACAATGCAAGAAATAAATGCTGCACTAAAGAAACTTAAAAACAACAAATCACCTGGGAAAGACAACCTCCCGGCAGAGTTGTTCAAATATGGAAATGAGCATCTGAGAAATCTGCTACTCAATTTAATAACTAAAATATGGACACTGGAAAAAATCCCAAAGGAATGGCAAATAAGCATAATATGCCCAATTCACAAGAAAAGTGACAAATTAAAATGCGAAAATCATAGAGGAATATCACTTCTATGCACAGCATATAAAATCTGCACCATGATACTGAAACAAAGAATTGATAAATATGCAGAAAACCTACTGGGAGAGTATCAGGCAGGCTTCCGCACCGGTAGATCCACAACAGACCAACTGTTCACCGTCAGACAGATCTTGGCAAAGTGCTGGGAATTTGACATAGACATACACCAACTATTCATTGATTTCAAGCAAGCATATGATAGCATAGATCGGGAGTGTCTATATGACATACTACTACAATTCCAGATTCCACCTAAATTGGTTAGGCTCATAAAAGCCACAATGTCAGACTCAAGATGTCAGGTCAAAATAGACGGAGAATTGTCGGAAGAATTTACAGTATCACAGGGACTTAAACAGGGGGACAGTCTGGCTCCCACTCTCTTCAACATTGTGCTCGAACATATAATACGAAAAACACTAATAGACACTGGCTCCAATATTTGTTTCAAGAGCAGTCAAGTTGTCGGATATGCGGATGACATCAACATTGTCGAAAGATCAATTTCAGCCATTAAGGAGGTCTTCGACCCTTTAGAAACAGCGGCGCGGGAAGTAGGACTGCGAGTTAATGGTGACAAAACAAGAATGATGGTACAGAGCAGGAACCCCTCACACAGAAGAAGAAGTAGTGCACTATTTAAAGACAACTACTCGTATGAAGTGGTCGATCAATTCACCTACCTGGGCTCCAGCCTGACAGAGAACAATGAGGATCCAGCAGAAATCAGAAGGAGAATCACAGCAGCCAACAAAACATACTTCTCTTTGCTGCCAGTGTTTAAGTCACGTAGTGTCCACAGAAAAACCAAAATAACCATATATAAGACCATTGTAAGAACTGTATTGGCATATGGATGTGAGGCGCTGACACTGACAATAAAGATGGCTGAAATGCTGGATACTTTTGAAAGAAAGGTGCTGAGAAGAATATGTGGACCCGTGAAAGAGGGCGAACAGTGGCGTATCCGGCACAATATAGAATTGTACGATATATATAAGGCCCCTAGCATCTCTGCACACATGAGACTCCTCAGGCTGAGATGGGCTGGGCATGTACAGAGAATGCCGGATACACGCGTCCCAAAAATAATTCTGACTGGTCACCCAGGTGGAAAGAGAAAAGTGGGAAGACCCAGACTGAGGTGGGAAGATGAGGTAAGAGGGGATGCAGCACAGCTTCTCCAGGTGACAAACTGGAAGTCAGCCGCTGAGGACAGGAGGAGTTGGAGGCGACTGTTGCAGGAGGCCAAAGCTCGATATGGGCTGTAGCGCCATCGAAGAAGAAGAAGAAGAAGAACGTGTGCTCGCTAGTGGGGTGGTTTTCCGTCTGGCGCTGCTCCGTCAGCGCCCGTAGTTAATGCTACCGGTTCGGAAGGGCTCGGCATTCCCGAGCAGTTCCAAACCGCTTGTACAGTGTTGCCAGACACTGCAACATTACAAATGTTTGTAAACGTTTAAGGGCTATAGTAAGTAGGATTTATAAAATAAAATACTTTATGCCTATAAGTACCTAAAAATCTACTCATCTCTGGCCGAATCCACTATCCGATATGGAATTTCGTCTTGGGGACATTCACGTAAAACAAATGTAAGTTATATACAAACGTTACAAAACTCCATTATTAAATTACACAAATGCACACAGAATTAACATCAAAATAATGTACAAGTCTTTGAATGTTTTACCTGTTAGAGTATTATTGTTGTATAATATCATTAGTCAACAAATTATACCGTCGAATTCCTTGTATAAGGTAAGAGTCTACCATAAACATAACACAAGATTCACTCAAAATGATGGATTAGTGATTCCGAAATGTACATAAGTATGGAGAAAGAACTCTAAACTCCATTGTGCCGAAGATATCTAATAATCTATCAATGTCAATCAAAAATAATACCTTATGTACCATTAAAGTCAAATATAATCTAAGAAAATGGCTATTGGACACAAATTTTATGTACCTACTGAGGCCCTTGTATAGCTAATTTGAATTCAAAGTTAAATTTAAAAATATAAAGTAAATTGTACCTACCTATGTATGCTAAATATGGATAATATTGTTTCAATTGTACTTGTCTGATATATAACGCTTATACTGCAACTATATTTTTATATTTTTAATTTTTCTATTCTGTTATATTAACTTAACCGTGTTATATTAACTTAACCGTCTCATTGTATGAAGTGTTGTCTGTATGTACCTGCTAAAAAACCACAAAAGCAGTTGGTTTAAATTGAAAAAATAATACTTTACATTTATGTTTTTAATAGGGGTAAGAATTTTAATAGTTTTGATCATTCTTATCTCCTCGGGGGATGCATGAGACAGCAGAGTTGAATAAAGAGCATTATTTTTAAATATCTAATAAGGCCGATTACCATGGTCTCAGCTTGAGAAAAGGATTGATAGTGTACTATGATACCATCATATCATATCGTATCGTATCATATAGATTTTATCAAAATAAATAGCTATGTAGTATTCTTATTTTATTTTCTTGGTATTAAATATCAATTTATAAAGCGTAATATATAAACTTATTCCAATAAGTAAAACAATAACATAAAATGGAAAAGAAACAACCTTAAAATATTTCGTGGTTAGTTAATTCTTCCAACTGTATCAGTGGCGTAGAGATAAATCATCCGTGCCCCCTGCCAAACGTCAACAGACAGCCCACCCTTACAAAAGGAAATAAGAAACCACAAAATAATATTTTTATAACATAACGTACGTTATAATCTACGCGATTATAGATCGCAAATCTTTTAATACACCTTGTACAAGATATATGCCCCCGTATATTCGTAATATAAATATGAATAAATAGTTATGTCCGTATAAAAACTCAATTCTTTAATTTAATACAATGTTGTAGTGGTATGCCTTTCTTGAAAGAATTTAGTTTTTATACAGACAACTTTATTCATAGGCGCAAACAAATGATTCGTTTTAATATTTTAAAACATAACTTGCAAAAAGTTTATTTTAATAATGTATCTAGCAACGCGTAGATTATAAAGTAAGTTTCGTTTACCAAAACTATTGTTGGCTGTCAATATTTTTATCACATACATTATAAGTGAAAAAAAAATACAGTGTGTGGCAAGCCAACGCACGACGGAAGTAAAACTTTTAGTATTTTTCTCTCTCTCTTTTCATTTCATATTATTTACAATTATTTTTATTTACAATGCTATACATTATAGTTTTAAAAAGCGTAAATTTATTTATAGGCGTGTTGTTAAAAAATGAACGTTTAACTAGATTCCTAATATTGACATATTTATAAGTAGCATGTGATAAAAAAAAATAAAAGTTATAAAAATATGGGATTCGAACCCGGGTCCTGCATAACGAGTGTCGAACGCTCTGCCTCTAGACTACGAGGAGAGGTATCTCGCGCGACGAGAACCGCGTATAACGTGTACTCCTCAATTGACTTTTAACGTGTAAATTTTCGTTTTCAAACACGGCAAATGAATAATATCACATAACGTCTCGTTAACGCTTTATATAGGGTCGAATAGAAGATATATCGGCAGTGTGAAGTCATATCTGTCGTTTTTAAAAATATTTCCGTTTATTTGTCCGTATATTAATTAATAATGGGTGTGTTTTCTACTAAAAAAACTTGTCACGCACGTCTGCGAGAATAATTAGTCGCGTTATCGGCCTTGATTAGTAATTTTATTGATTCAAAATAAAAATAATTAATCAAAATACCGAGCGACTCTACCGGCTCGATTTGTAAGCTATATTTCGACAAAAATATCATATAGGTACCGACCGTTAATTCTAGCCAATTACTCGAGTGATCACCTGCCGGTCTAGAGTCTCACTAAATGGATTTAGACATTTCGGGAGACTATCGGTTAAAATTAACAAATTTATGTAATTTTTTTTTTAAATGTATATATTTTCTTATATGTATGCCTGACAAAGTCGCAGCACGAGAGCATTTTATCACTTTTCCTCGTATTAAAAAAAAATCCCAAAAAAAAAAAAAAAAATAGTTAAAGCGGGGATCGAACCTCGGTTTTTCACGACGAAAATCGGGTGCTCTGCCTCTAGACCGCGAAGCTGAGTTTGGAGATTGACCTAAACTAGGTATATAATATTAGCTAGGCTCCTATAGCGAAATGATCCCCGTTTTTCGTGACGGTCATGAGTCGGTTTTACTCCGGTCCTCGAAAATGCATGACGCGCGTAAAGAAGTTTTTCTTCAAAAATAAGAATATATAATGTTGGAATTGACTTTAAGCTTTTTCTTTAGAAATAGTGAACCTACGTCTCTAGTGGTTAATGTTGTAATAGAGAGGGATACACTTATCGTAAAAACGATTTGTTCCCTCACCAAAAAGGTCAACCGTGTATAGTGTACAGATTATCAGCACGCATTTATTATGTCTTCCGAATACGCCGAGATGGTATGGTGCGAATAAATTTGCGAGCCGAAACGCAAGCCAAACAACAAATGACGCGAAACACCGCTTGCAATTGTTTCGTTCCTTTCCCATAATTCGAGTATCGGTTTGCTTTTCCAGGGTATCGATTCTCCAATCCAGGCCGTTCGAAAATCGCTGTCGAAAGTACATACATTGGTCGAAATTCTTATTCTTGAGTCTCGTCGAAGGTGCATGCTTACATACGCCAAACTTCAAAAGTCATTCTACTTAACGAGTGGGTCAAACTATGGAATGACTTCATTCAGAATCAAGGCCCAGGACAGATGTCTACAAAATTCAACAGTGGGCCGCACATGCGATTTGCACAGGGCCAGCAGTAGTCGTGTAGAACTTTGCGGGCTTTTTACAGCATGCCCAGTTACCCAGAAGCTAATTTAACACTGGCCATAACTGGGTTTCTTGGAAATGTTCAATAAACAACTTGGTGTTACATAGCACTCTTTAGGGTGAATTGCCTAATACAAAAAAAAACTTCGTGTTAAGATGGCTTCTGATATTAAATATTTGCACCCGTATATAGGCAAAATGAATTCGAATAAAAAGTTTTGCCCGTATAAAAATTCAATTCCTTTCAAGAGGCGCATACAAATAAAATATTGGATTGAATCGCCGATACAATATTATTGTTGAATGCCTTTCTTGAAGAAATTTAGTTTTTGTACGGTCAAAACTATTTTTTCATATTCAGAAGATTCAACCCGGTGAAAAAGCAACTATTCCAAACATTCTGCATGAGCTATTACACTAGCGAACTATGGACAAGGACAAGGCATCATGAACATACTCCGAGTGTAATATAACCACAGTACAGGCGCTGTTCGTCCTCCCTTGGCGGTGCAGTGCTTTACAGATGTTCGCAGAGGGTGCATGGGATTGCTGGCTTGATGCGGTACAGAGTAGCCGGGACTAGTCAGCTCTACAGGAAATCGGAAAACACTCTTGTCCAGGCCATCGCCTAGTGGCAGATCGTGCCCCTACACCATAGATGGAGAATGTCGCTCAAGCCACCGTAGTACAAGTGTTAACTATGTTTTATTTTATTTTATTTTAAACTCAATATCCTGTAATTTATTTAGATGAACGCTTTTACATTTGAAATAAACATTATTCATATACACATTGCGTATGTACGGGCGCAAACAAAAAAAAATCGTCTTAATATTGTAAAACATAACTTGCAAAAAGCGTATTTTAAATTTACGCCATCTATGAACACGTAGATTTTAACGAACGTCGCGTTGAAACTTAAGACATGCACAGTAAAAATAAATATGATTCATTCAATGATGAATAATAATACATATGGATGTGATAAATTATCTTCCATGCTTAGTAGGATTAGATCAATGATTTTTGAACGAAAAATAACGTGAAATGTATATAAATTTTTATTAAGTTCTACCAACTTCCTTACCGAACTACTTATTGCTTGACAACTATTAGGCCTTCCAAGACATTATAAAACTCTTTTACTGAGATCAAACTTCTAAACATTTTTTTTTCTAGCACCATCGGTAGAATGACTTTAAAATAACAACCTTTTTTTAAATTCCATTATTTTTTCAATTTCTCAGTCCGCCCCTGCCCTCTTGTACGCAATAGACAAGAAGAGTTCGAGTCGCGTGCGTTGAAAATTGTCCAAGAGATGGTGCTAGTTTATCGATTCTCTTTGCTTGCTTCTAATAAAGCCCCTCCCACCAGAAAATGTAAACTCGAGTCAAAAGCGCTAAATTGTCACAAGTCTAGCTTTGATATAGCCGCTTTGCTTGACTAGGTGCCATGTTTTAATGGCGCTTATTTGATCTTACTAGCACGGAAAGCCAAGTTAAGGCCATTCCCAGAGCCAAGAGCATTTCGGTAGAGTCGGTTTAGTCTAATGGGTGCGACACAAATATAAAATATTAAAATATAATAACATAATAATATAGCTACAATTAACTTATGTCTATGCAAACTAATACCATTTTGAAAGGCAATTGTTTATATTTAAAGGTATATTTTTAAGCTTTCATAATATTTCACAAAGTACGTTAACTAGTGATAATATTAAATTTGATCCAGAAAAATCTTGTTTTATATAAATTTTTGGTAAAAATCGTATATAATTACTTAAAATGAACTGGTTTTTGTTTTTAAACATTTATCAGAAGCGTTGCCAGAGTTGATTTTGAATGTACGGATAATAAACAGATTCTCGAGATTATCAAACAGAATATTATCAAACAGTATATTATCAAACAGAATATTATATTAAACAGAATCTGCGAAAAAAATATTTTGTCTTCCAAATCATCACAATCAGTCCTTAGCTTGACCTACATTTGATTGTCTTGACTTCGAAAATAATAAAATTGAAGTATTAGAGAATTAATCATTTTAATGCTGTTATATTGATAAATCAATCTAAAATTATAATTCATTTATGATTATCTTTTAGACATTAAGTCATATTAACGTTTTTTTGACACCTGTTTCATTAAAAACTATAAATAAGCATTAAAATGAATTATTTCCTTAATTTATAATATATTGGACTTAAAAAAGCAATTTACTAAAACAAAACCAAGATTAAAATTCGATATAGATTGATCTAAATTACACCTAACTTTTTGTGTTCAGAATAAAAGTGTTGCTGTCTGGTGATTAAATCTGTTATAAAAACTGTTCCTACCAAATTATTTGAAAGAGATAATCTTACTAAGATAAGAAGTGGCAATATGGATTGTTGTAAATATATTAATGACGTTGAGACGAAAAACAGTCAATTGATAAACCCAAAATCTTGATTGGGCATTGACATATCATTTATTTAAAAAAAAACGTGATGCAAATCAGATATTTATATCGCGATTAATTTTGATTGAAAACAAAGAGGAATGTGAGGGTGAAATGACACAAAATTTTTTAATTCTCTCTAAACCTAGAAAGGTTTATTGTGGAGTTTGAGAAATTGATTTTATATATTATTATTTTAAAGGTTATTCGTAAACCGGGAATGTTTGTCTTTCTTTTCAAAAATTTAAATATTTATTTTTTTTATTTATTATTATTTTTATATATTAGGTGGCTCGTAAAGGCTAAAAATCGTCCATGATCTTGGTCTATTTTAGCAAAGACAAATATTATTACTCTCACCAAGTTCATAAACACGGATTACAATCATATTTGGTTGATTTTTAAAATCTTTTGAATTTCATCAAAAGTTCTTTCAATACATCAATACAAGCGCGTTGACAAAGTGCTCTTAATTCAAAATAATAGTTTTATTCGTGTACTGGTCACCGTAAGGTATGAAAGACAGTATGAATTTCGAAAGGCAAATTTATTTTTTGAAAGTAAAATTTAAAATTGTAATTTTATATTTCATTAGATCCTGCGGTGAAACATTTCAGCGTTACTGATTTTGCCATCGAAACACAACTAGACAGCCTCGCCCATTTTCTGTGAACGTAGTAGGGTCCCGCGCGCGCGCAACAGAGCCGAACTCCCCCTGGCAGGCTCGGGGAGCGACGGCGAGCTGCGAACGCCACTGCCGCTGAGCTGTGCCGTGACTGCTATTGCTATTCGGTCGGCGAAAGTAGATGAGCCAACAACGAGCGCGAGCGCAATATTGCTTGGGATCCTACCGACCGGTGTGAAGTACGCGCGGAACCTCCTACCCATTTACCTGGGAGACTTACCTGTACGCTGGGCGTGCGATCTAACCTCAAACCCGCCTGACATTTGCGCGCCATTCGAACGTTCCCATGTTTAGAAAAGAATTATCCCCTCAGTGTCTGGTAGTGATTGTTTTCTGAAATATCCGTGTGTCTGCGGGATATTATGGTGTCCTCGGGAGAGCGGGGGAGTCCGCTCGCCGTGGTTTTCAAATGTAAAATGTGGTTTGTGTTTTCATTTTGTGCTCTGTTTACCGGGACGTCTTACGTGATCGCTGGCAGCGGTCACATTACTGACAGTAAGTACACGTGACATAACAATTAATTCCTTCTTCCGCTCATATCCGAAACATCCGGGAAATATTGTCTGTGATGAGTTATGCCGTTAATTAATACGCGTTGAAATCACCGACCTCCTCCACGTCGGTGTATTGACGATCGCAGGTATCGGTATATGTAGCCGCTGCGTCTCAAACAGCTGGTAAAGGAATTCCAAAACCCGAGACACGTCGCCCGACAAATAAACACAACGACTCTAAAATATTATTTACTTGGAATTGTATGCAGTGTTTAGAGTATCAGGTGAAAAAATCCAGGTAAACTTTATAAATACGGCATACCTACTCACTCATAAATGGTACAAATATTATATTCGGCGGAGATTCTAATAATAATTGGACCTTGAATACAATTATTTTTTCTAGAACGCACCATTTTATGCCGCAACCTACTTTGACCTATTGATTTAACCGTTTAAATTACATATTAAGCTACATTCAAAACAACACAATTCATTGAAAAAAATACAAACGAATTTGTGAAAGTAACTTTTGTATAAGGATTTTTCGAGGTCCCTTTTTTACCCCTCGAAATCAATGAATATTGGCCTATTGTTATTTGAATACATTGACAACTACTAACGGTTCAGGGACAGTGCTTTTCAATTTACCTGTACTTAGTGAGAATAATAATTTTTGTCGTTGCTAAAATAGACAGAGATCATGGGTCATAAACATTCACGTTTAAAATTCACAAAAAATGTCTAACAGTATTGTTGACGGGGGTAATCAGTTTTAACACATTTCTGCATACAGTATTGTCACCTGGCACCAACGCACGGACATCTAAAGCACACAATAATAAAAGTAACTATAAATAAAATACAACATATGTACTTATGATTTGAGATTTTCACTGCCAAAAGTATTATAGTGATTTGTTTTGGACGTTTCGGACAGTATTCCACTGTCCATCATCATGGCTGATGTGTAATTTACATTTAAACATCTGTCCTGATGATGGACACTGCAATGCAGTCTGAAACGTTGGCTAAAGAAGGAGGTAGCGAAACACGGCATAATACCCCAAAAACAAATCATTAAAATACATCATACCAAAAATACAATATTTTGATAAAACCAATAATTATTAGGTACAGGATTCCGCTTATTCCGTAATTTATTCAATGTTTTTTTAAAACAAATATCTGCCTCATTTGACAAACTTTAAATACCTATGGGTATATTATTTAATAAAATATTATTATCATTAAAGAGCAGGATCATTATTTTGATCCGGCGATCAACGACGATATTTAATTATTATTATCAAATTTTTCAGAATAAAATTTAACTATCATAGATAGGTACTTGAATTCAAATTTTTTTTAATTAAAAATGAAAATTATGTAAATAGTTGTTTTGCTGTTGAAACGCAGCTTTTAATCTAAAAATTGCATAGTTATAAAATAAACAAAAAAAATTATTGCTTTTTTTTAATGGCGATATCACGAACAATAAGGTTATCATCAGCAAAGAATATTGATTACTTAATCGTGATTCTACTTTCTGAATGTGACTTTCTTTACACTACTGCGTACTATATCTTGTTTTATTTAACTACTTTTGTGGATTCTGTAAAACGTTATATTAGTGTTGAGATCCCGCCTAAATATTTATTACATCCTTAAACATAAATATGACTTATTATATTTAAATACGCTAAGGACGGGTTGTTTCAGAAAATATGAACAAATCATCTAATTAAAGTTAATTTTCAAGTTCTGTGAGAGTCCTATTGAAGTTCTGTTATTATATCAACATGGGCCAGTTGCTTCACAAAAATTAAATAATTACAGAAATTTCACAGTTCTTGAAAATGAACTATTCATATTCTTTCAAATAATTTGAACAATTCTTCAAATTTCAAAGTTAATTTTCAAGTTCTGTGAAAGATTTTTAATGTTTTGTTATAATATCAGTACTGTCAGGCAAATAGCCTATAATATAATAACAGAACTTGAATAGAACTATCATAGAATCCGAAAATGAACGTTGATATTTGAAAAATTGTTCAAATCCTCCAAAACAACCCGTCCTTAATGTGAATGGATACATTTGTTGAGGAACATAAAAAAATCATTATCACATTATTTGAAAAAAAAATTTTTTTTAGTATTTACCTAGTGTATTTTCATTTGCATCGAAATAAGGCTATGTAATAAACGAAACCCTTAATTATAACCGAAAAAAATCACGTGTAGAAAAAGTAAAAATATTATTCTTGAAAAAACTTTTGTTAGATATTAAATTTTTTGTTCATTTTTTTGTAATTCAGTTCAAGTCTGTATAGAAACCTACCCACGCATCTTAATTTTTGGTAATGTTACACCTATTTATTACACATCTAATTCGACCTACATACTTCATGTTTTTATATTACTATAAGGTGACACTAACTACTATTGATTGACACCTGAAATTTTACCTAGATTCACGCGAGACACCTGTTCAAAGGCTTCCGATACTTTTCATTATATCATACAAACATGAATATAAAACGTATACCACAGCGAACAACTATGCCAGTTAACGTCCATACATGACGATATCGACGTAACGTTTCTACATACGATATGTAAATGTTCGGAATGTTCTTCGATTGGAAAGTTTTTATCTAACAATCATTCTACAGTTGATAGGAAAATATTTGCTGTTTTATCAGCTGTTGTAAAATTTAACTAAAATGCTACAAATGTTATTCCATTGATTTACCCGTAATATTCAGATGCTAATATTATAAAATATAGCAGTTAAACTTAGAATTACGTTCATTTTCGTGCTTGAAATCGGATCACCGTGCTTAGTGACCAGGTCTGAAGAGCCAGGGACTTCACAACCTTCCTCTCTACTTCTCATTTGCCTCCCCACTCTATTAGTGGGGAGGCAATAACAATACAATTTGTTTAAAGAAAGCACACTACCTAAGTTAATAGAATACATTTTATATATACTTGTATTCTATTATCTTTGGTCACTATCTTAATGAAAATTCTTTTCTATAAACATTTTCTCTCATAAAATTGAAAAACTGCGAATAAGGACGGGTTGTTTCAGAGAATTTAACAATTCTTCAGATTTAAAACTTAGGACGGGTTGTTTCGGAGAATTTGAACAATTCATCTAATTTCAACATTCATTTTCTGGTTCTGTGACAGTCCTTCTGTTATTATATCATTATAAGCTAGATGCTTGGCAGAACTGAAATAATTACAGAACTTGAAAAAATATCTCACAGAACTTGAAAATTAACTTTGATATTTGAAAAATTGTTCAAATTCTCCCAAACAATCCCGTCCTTAATTTTAAGTTATTTACAGGTTCTGGCCTATAATAGAATAATAACAGAACTTGAATAGGACTTTCACAGAATCCGAAAATGATCGTTGAAATTTGACGAATTGTTCAAATTCTATGAAGCAACCCATCCTTAGGAAAGGTTGTGTAACAGAATTTGAAGAATTCATCAATATCAAAGCTGATATTCAAGTTCTGTTATTATTTTTTTAGTTTTTTAAGCAACTGGCCAATAATGACATAGTAATATAACATAAATAGAATCCTCAAAGAACTTGAAGATCAACTTTGAAATTTGAATAATTGTTCATATTCTGTGAAACAACCCGTCCTAAATAAACAAAACGATTTCACATTTGAAAAAAATATCTTTACTGAACCATTAAAAAGGCCACCGACTCGAAACGAAAACCGAAAGTACAAACAAATTTATATACAGACGACATGCAAAACGGTCGAGTTAAAACACACAGAACAGGATACGCCCAGTAAGTTAAGTACTCAAAGCATTTGCCTCTCAGAGTTTGTTATTGCGGAAACGCGAACGCAAAAATAGAAAACCAAACAACTTGCCGAAAAACTTTAATAAAATACCTATTATATTTCGTAATTCACGAATTCATACCAGGTAGGTACTTGTGCGTCATGAACTCACCAGTTAGAATTAGAATTCATGAATAACTTAGAAACGCGTATTGCCGATAGTCATAAACATTTCAACTTGGTTTTTACAAGGATCAAACATCTCCATTAGAACACCGATAAAATCGCATTAAATGATATTTATGAACTTTTTCGGAGTAATACAAATATTATTTTATTCATATGAAACAGATATTTTGTTATGTGACATTATAATTTAAAATAAAACAAATAACTTTAGTAAACACCACTTTTATTTTTATACTTAATGCCGACCGGGTTTCGCTACAATCGCAGCTTCTTCAGGGCAGTACATTTCTTGACTAAAACCTAAAGTCTGCAGGTAACATGTGTTACCAATATATTAAGGCGAAACTTACAAAATTTCACAATGATAATTCATCACATCCTAATACTCCTTATAAAAAGTTATATAAAGTCATGGAAAGTGATGAAACAAAAAATTTATTAACTGGGTTAAGTAGGTTAGGTTAGGTTAGGATTAAATTATTATTTTTTCATCGTTTCTAATGAATTTCTAAAGGTGTGTTGAATTGTCACTGTGTTGAGTTATCATGGAACCGTCAACAGGGAACAACTTAGGACGGGTTGTTTCGGAGAATTTGAACAATTCATCAAATTTCAACGTTGAAAGTCTTATTCAAGTTCTGTTATTATATCATTATAGGCTAGTTGCTTGACAAAACTGATATAAAAAGAACATGAAAAAATCTTTCGCAGAACTTGAAAATGAACGTTGAAATTTGATGAATTGTTCAAATTCTCCGAAACAACCCGTCCTTAAGTATTGCACTTTTATTCACGTTGATTTGGTTGTTGACGACTTTGCTGTTAATGTTTTTGGATTTCGTTACCAAATAATAATACAACAATAATCTATTTAGTAGAACTAAAAACATATTATACATGCTATTTAAGATGTAAATATGTTTGGTTTGATATTAAAACTATATTTGAGATACACCGACAAAAGTGTATTGTTAATGTGTCCGAAAATACGTAAAATTATCGTTATTTCTAATGAAATCGATCAAATATTTTGGTAAGCTGAATTTTTTTCTTGAACTGATCATTTATTTACTTGATTTTTTTACGCCAATCTGGACTCCCACATGTTTTTTTAAGACAAATGACGTCTAATGAATAACAGCATAACAAAATATTTTACAATGCAAGATGGGAAAATAGTAAATAAGATAATAGATAGATTCTGAAACATTACAGAAAACACCAAGAAATAAGTCGATAGAAAATAAAACTAAAATACTTCAGTATATGTAGGTACATTATTATACAAGTATCAGACGCACAAAAAATAAGTCGAAGCAGTCCGTTTTTGTTATTGATTAGTTTTTTTTGGTTCTGCTTGTCGAAATGAATTCTATTAAGACCTGTTAATATTTAGTAATTGATGGGTTAAATATATCAATAACATCCTTATGTGATTCCGTGTTGGAGTTTTACCAATAATACGGTAGATAATGTCTCGATGTTGATTTGATAGGTATTTGGAAAGGAGTCAACTGTTCAGGGCTGTTAATTATTAAATTTATGACATAAATAAGTTTAGTCATTAACGATTCCACGTTCTGATAATTTTAGTAAATAGAGTTGGCACAGTAGATAATCATAATTTACACAATCACTGGCCTTGGAGTCACAAACTCTTACGTAAAATGGAGACATTAGTTTTCTTCCGATTCGGTGTGAACCACATACCAAGGGATTTTTTGTTCAGCTATGGCAGTAATGTTAAGAAAAACATAAGGGTAAACGTATGGTGCATTATAATCTACGATGGTTTAAATTGAAATATTCCATGTAAATACACTTTTTGTAAGTTATGTTTTAAAATATTAAGACGAATTATTATTTTGCGCCCGTACATACGCCATATGAATATGGATATATAGTTTTGTTGGTAAAAAACCCCAATTATTTGAATAAAGCAATACAAACACAATATTATATGCGTGGTTCAATCCAATATATTTTTGGAAAGAATTTAGTTTTAGGGACAAAACTATTTATTCGTATTAATTAGTAACTAATAATTTGCCATCTATGAATGCTTACATTATAACTTACGTTACAGGATATTACGTATATTATTTACTTATCTACACTTGCGTAAGTCAAGTAGTGATAAATAGGTAGTTCAACTCCTTTTTTATCTTTCGTAACAATATTGATGCTCTTTAAATAAAGCGGTTCTTGGCTTTATATGATAAGACTATCAAAATATTAAGTTTTAATTATCTCAACGAGAACCTTCAGAACAAACCATCTTTGTAGTAGGTTCAGACAATGCCAATGTCAAGAGATGAAATATTTAATCTGGTACTTGAAACCCCATACCCGCGCCAGTGAAATGATTAATTTAAAGATTATTGAAGGTTTTAGATTACTTGCTAACGCCATCACCATTCATTTATAGGAACAGTAGATTTAATTTATTCAGTAGATACAATTAGTTATTTGAATAGTAGTAGGCTTTGCGTTAAAAAAATATTTTTCAAATTTTCTCTATTTAAATCGAAAGCAAAAATTGTAGCAGAGTGGGTAGTTCGAACTCTTTCACATATCACCACTTAACTACTAAATTTAGATGTTATGCAATATTTGTATTCGGTTCAATAAGTGTATAATAATTTATATAGAAGTAAACATTGGAGCACACACATGAAGGACACACAGAATATTATACTTAACACAGATGAAATGACAAATGTTCGAGTTGAAACAGATCTTCGGCAGGCTCAGTTAATAATAAGTCAAAGCAAATAAATATACAAGTAAAAAAGAGTGATTGCTTTCTGCGAAAAGTATAAGATATTTGGTTGAAATATTATATTACAAGATTAAGTTAAGCTTGGAAAAAGTTTTTTAGCAGTATGATCTTTACCGATTTCAAAGAAAACTGAAATCGTCGTTTATAAAACCATTCGACTCCAAGACCTCAGACCGCTAAATGAAATGTATTTGGATGTTTTTAAAAATTTTAACGATTTCACCAGACGTAAGGAAAATTTAGCGTCAATTCGGGCACACGGCGCCCATGACACTTTTCTATCGGTATAATATCTCTTTGGTATATGTTGCTCTTTTACACACTATCTGCCAAGTGGTACGAATAAACAAGGAAGAAGTCCAAATATTTGTAACAGGTGGTGCAAAAGTCTTCACTCAATTTCCTTAAGCTGTTACGTCTATAAATACAAATAATGTATCCATGGTTTTTCAACGCGTATTCTGCTTCTGTTAACTTCACAAATAATTTAATTACCTTATTACACGCCGTAGTACATTAGATTTTACAAGTCATTTGTATCACTGAAATGTCAATACTTAAAATTAAAAAAAAAAAGAAAACATAAATGAAAAAGTAAACAGAACATACAATAAAATAATGCATTAGATAAAAATGTGAACAGAAACTAAGAATAAAATATTCATAAGTCTGCGTGATTTCTTATTTATAAATTAAAACATAATATTTCACCCCTCACAAAATCAACAGAAAATTTGATTTACTCTTTAACAATAATAATAATAAAATAATAGTGGAAGGTTTATACATATAGGTCTTTTTCTGTTCAAGAAAAATAACAGAAATGGAATAAAAAAAACGTCATCATGACAAGACACTATTTGCAAAAATGAGTACATTTTCCGATAGGTTAATGAATTTTGCGCCATCTTTTATTTAGAAATAGATATTTTGAACAAAAGTCAGAGTGAATAGTCACTGTAGAAATTTTTTTCTAACGTAAATCTCACTCATTTTTATCGGATGTTCTTTTTGCGTATTTTCATCCGTTGTCGCATTTACTGGCACAACATGTGTACGAAAGATCGGGGCTTTTTATAGCGCTTTTTCTTTCATTCTATTTGTGAACACCACCAGATCGTGAGATGGTGAGATTCAGTCACCGTCTACCACGCTATACACATATCATTAGCTATATAAATACACACATCTGTCGTCATTGTTGATGAACAGAAGATGAATGGGTTTTTATAAACCTTCGAAATATCATAAAAATTGGTGCAACTGAATTGTCATTTGTTTTCACTCATAAGATCTTTCCCGTTTCATATTATTTTACCGCTGTAAGTAGTCATAAAGTTAGTTATTATCACACGACTTTGTGTCATATATATTATAGTAACAAAAATACAATACAATCGAATACAACATACAACGTGTCCCAAAATTTGACACCAACCTTAATATATATTTCTTTCGGAATATCTAAATATGATCCCAGTAAAAAGGTTGATGAACTGATTTTTGCAATAACATGCTAGGTCAGTTTGGTAATTTTTTTCAGTCTGATGAGTCAAAATCAGATGTTTTTTTCTTCTAATATGTGACTTTGGCAAAAATGTATTTTTTTCCAAACGTAAAGCACACTTATTTTTGTACTGTGATCAACAACAGCATTATTCAGGATTGCGTGGCAGAAATCAGAATTGTAAAATATAGAAATCTGTAGTTGTGGCATTAAAAGAACTGACCTAAGGTGTAGATTTTCCCTACATTCATAAAAGTGCAAATATCTCGAAAACTAGCGACTTTTTACTGAGGTCATATTTAAATATTCCGATTAGTCGTGAGCTTACCTATTACCCATTGACAGGTTGGCGTTGATGCTTGAGACACTTTGTATATCTACAAGATACGATTTTTATTAACTCGTTTGAGTGATTTATGATATTAAATAAATTAATATTTTTAATTATTTATATTTATGTAATGATTTATGGATTCGCTTAGACTGTCAGGGAAACTATTTAAGAATTTATTGAAATACTCACGTGTACCGGAGTGAACTATCAACTTAATTAGAAAATTGAAGAATAAAATAGTTCATGCCTTTATGAGTTTATTGTTTAAAGACTTGTATGTATATTGACAACAATGATTTTCGGAATGAGATGGTCAGTATTTTTCCTCTTATTTTGAATGTCAAGTGTGCAAAATTTCTTCAAGAAGTATCAAAATTCTGCTTAAAGGGGGTGTGAAAAGGGGATAGGGTGGTTCTGATTTAAAAGTAATCTTCCTCTTGTTTTGAATGTCAAGTGTGTAAAATGTCATGAAATGAATATAACAGTAGATTTGAATATTAATTAAATCTACGTGATCTGCCACAGACACTCTTCTTTATATAAATAGATAGATAGAATATAAATATTGTGGCGAACTACGCACGAAGCATGCACCGCAGACGACTTACTTAGGCACCATCAAATGAATATGAACATCAAGCTAGTGAAGAGAGTTTTTACGATTAAAGAATTTTTTTTTAAATCAAGCATTCATGGGCTATTCTTAACAAATTGGCTGCATTCGACCGTTCACCACGATACAAAATTTTGGTTCCGGGTCAGTTCGATCCTGCATGTTTACAATCAAGATGCTGTATTAGATGACTCAATCCTACGTAGTATCTTTAAAAAAATATTATCTTCACAAAACAGGATGTTCACCGTTCATCGCAACGTATCTTTAAATTCTCCTAAAATTATGTGTGTAATGGTTTAGTTTGTTATTTCGGTTTATGTGTGCCATTTGTTTACGATGTCTGTATGACGTCGGAGTTGTCTATATGGTAGGTACAGACTTGGCAGCATCTCAAGACGCGAGTTGGTGTACTTCTGTTGCTCTATTTCTTGATCTATGAAACTCGGCAATACTTCTGCAACCGCTTTGAGTGCAATCGCATAGTCAAACCAATTTAAAGAATGTATTTATACTCTATGAACATATTTATGCTGATCATGACATTTGAGGTGAGTGCGACGTTAGTGTCTCTACTAAATTTTGTGTGAAATAGATAGGTACCTTGCAATACATACCTGGCTTTACGCGGTAACATCATACGAAGTTTAGAGGTGGGTTCAGGAAAGATATTTTTACGGTCGGTTCAGAGATTCATTATCCAATTTTTTGAGTTTTTAAGAAGATTCGATCTCAAAATATCGAATAAGGAATTTGGTGCGGCACTCCAAATTCCAGAAAAGCATGCATCCCACAAAGAAAATGAATTTATCGAAAAAACAAGTTTTTTTGTCCCGTACGAGAAAGGGCTGCTGGTCTTTTTTATAAAAAAAATAATTTCGGATTTTTTGGCTGAAATACCTAAACCAACTGTACCTACATATTTTTTTTAATCAAGAGGTAAGGTATGGGCTAAAATTAAAAAAAAACGACTGATCTACGTTCTAATGCAAAATTGATATAAAAAACGTTTTTATACAATTTAAATAAAAATAGACGGTTGGGCAGGAATGTTTTTTTTTTTTTAATATTTTACAACATATTTCCAAAGTTAGTTCTAAATCCATGAAATTTCGAGTTCTAATGGTCTGTATTTCATAATTTAAAATTCAAATAGGTAAAATAGTTCTTATCTGTACTATAAAACTTTGTTATAACTAATAAATTTGTGCTGAACTTTTTCCATATCGTTTTAACCGGATTGCCAATAATTTAATTGCATTAGTTAATTAAGAGGAAACTACAAGCCAAAAATATGTATATTCTTGGTATACCTTATATTGTAGGTGATAGGCATTAAAATCGTTTGACAAACGAAGTCTAGAAACGTTCGATTTCATGCACAAAAGTGGTTTTTATTTATTTTGTAAATAATTTTATGAGAAAGCAAAAAAGTTAATCAAGCGAAACTCTCACAGATAATCTTATCTATAATACTGTATTTTTTTGTAAGTTTTTTACTTTATGCGTTCATACGTTTCAATTGAAAAAAATGTTTTCTGGTAGTTTACATTTTTTTTTTATTGAGTAATTTATTATTTTTATTTTTATTCTACTCAAGCGAAACGATAGGAAAACCTTCAATTGATCGAAAGCATATTTTTTGGTATTCATAATGTACACCAATTCGTTACAAAGATTAGTCAAAATAGTGATTTAGCATTAACCTTCGCCTTAAATTGTAAATACATACATAGAATAAAAACAGAAAACAAGTGAAAAACATTAAATTTAAAAAAATTAAGCAAATAGCCGTTTACGCAGGATTTTTGAGGGTCTCACGTTTCCAAAAAGCCATCAAGGGGACTCGATCCAGGCAATCGTGGGTAGCAGTGATGATGGAATTCTTCGATTGGCGTAATTAATGTGATCGTATTTATATAGTTGGTAGAAACAGCAAATTAAAGAGATATGGAAGAAAGTTGTGTAGAATAAAAGGGAAATTAAGCAAATGAGAATGGTAGAAGTTGGGGATGACCGAGAGAAACATGGCACGATCAACTAACAAAATACTTGAGGTGAGCCATGCCAAGTCAAAAAATTAGAATAAATGATAAGCAAATTTAAATTTAATATTTAATAAGGTTTTTATGTTTTTGATTTATACAAAAACATGTTTTTTTATAATATAAGGATTGTATCAAGACGTAGGTAAGGTTTTTTTAGAAGGGTTTGTATGATACGATATATGAATGTAAATGAAACAAGGAGTGCTTACCAAGACCGAGTTGTTTGACTGTCAATCCCTGTTACCCAGGTAGGAAATAACGTAATGGTTAGTTAGTTATGTAAATAATGCAATAGTGTAGTTGGCAGAGTATGTACGTTGCATTTTTGATGTCTCGTATTATTATTATTCATCGGCAGTAATTAGCAAGTCTACCTATGTACCTTCTTGTTTATTTTATTGAGTAACCTATCCATTTTTGATAATCAACACCGACAATCGCTAATTCACGTTCACATCGCCATCTCCACAATAACATTGAACAAAATACATAGGACTAAAAAAACATTGACAAAGGGACAGAACAAAATAGGACTAAAAAAAAAATTGACAAAGAGACAACAAAATAGGACTAAAAAAACACCGCGAAAGGGACAGAACAAAATACAAAGAGTATATTGTCAGATGTTTTGAATTTAAAAGTACTAATAGATGTCGCTCGGGCAAATTGCAAATCTCGAAACAAAGCGAAGTAGCTCTGCATATTTGAAGCCGTAAAGAGCAGAGGTTACTGTCCCGCTCTGTCAGCGCGTAGACCGTAGATATTGTCGATCTTTCTACCTTTTAGTTTTCCCTAATCCTTCCCTGCTTTGGTAATCATGACGTCACCCCGCAGTGTGCTCAGTTTTCAGTAAATTTGACTTTCCTCTCATTTAACAACGGTCACCATTCTACTTGCTCTCGGAATGGATTAACTTTATTTTAAGAAGGTCTAAGTTGAACTTTATGATTTGATTTCCCAATTTTTTCGTTATTTTGCAATATTCAAGTTGAAATTGACTCAAAAATGATTTATTTTAAATTAACTCCAACCAAGAGGCCTTGGAAAAGAATTTCACTAGAGAACGGGTCGTTTCAACGACTCTAAAATTTTATTTTCTATCCTCAAAAGACCCTCTGCACTACATTAGCCCTGAGGGAAAATATTTTCTTTCTATGGAGTTAATGTAAAAAAATGTGTTCAGGAGTAATAGAAGTATTTATCCGTCCTTCCCACCAATGGAGTATAGTTAAAAATAAGCCCAAAAAGGAGTTAAAAAAGAGCTATAACCTATACCCATAGAAATAACTCTTAAATTGTCAGTTTTGTATAAAAAAATGAGCTAGATTATCTAAAATAATAACGGGCTAAGAAGCCAAATCCTTTTTTGGAGCTGATGGCCGCAATTTAGAGCTAAATCTAGCTCTAAAGGATTTGAGGTGGCATCACTGCCTCATACTGCGGTTCCAAGAGAGTCTCGTTCGAGAGGTCAAAAGTCGTTTAGAAATCGATAATATTGTCAGCAATAATTACAATTTGAGGTTTTACTCATTAAGTTATTCCAAAAAAAATAGAAATAAAACAAATAAATTTGCTGAGTTAGTTTCTTTGTATTAATTTAACTATACATTGTGTTATGAATCTGTCAACTAAGACGTTGTGGATGTGCCCCGATTATTATAGAATTAATCCGTATAATAAAATATATGCAATTATTTCGAATCCGTTACCAACAATTTATTAAAAAAAGCTGGTCATATTACGACCTTGCGACGATATGTTGGTACCTAGTATCTAATTTCCTACAACTCGTGAGGCCGGCAGCCCAAATTCTGAATTGAAAGATAATCAAAAACGAACGAATAAATCGCTTTCCTCTCATTTGAGAATACAGTTGGTTTATAAGAGAACCGTGGAGTTGCCAGAAAACGAATAAATTCTAATGTTGCCTTTTTTTATGTTCGCGATTTTTCACTCAGTTCCCGCAGCGAAAAAGCGAATGGGAGGTTATGTAGGTACCTACTTATGTTTTATTTGATCGGAAGTACGATGTACTCCACGAAACGCCCTCACAATGGAAACTAAGAAGCACCCGACCAGGAAAAAAATCATTTAATAAGAAACCCAAGAACTGATTACCATAGATAATAAATACAATGGGAGATGAAAGCGTGCCGACCATGAAACGCCTACCATCTAGATTTGAATGGAAACCTATGTTAGCACTCGCCATGTCTCTCTTTTGCCTAATTTCGTACACGGAATAAAATGAGTACCTATTGCTAATTTACGAATGTCTTGAAATTATTGGTAATTCGGTTAAAAACTTCTCCCAGTGTCTGGAGTTAGTGAGACTATGGCATCCCTAATTGGGGTATATTCCTAGGCTGAAGTTAGTCGGGAGGGGAAGGAGATGGGTAAGGAGAAGGTGGGGAAGTACCTGGCTGTTCAGATCTGGTCACCAAACACGGCTAAAGCCATTTAAAGCAGTGTTTCAATTCTGAATGGTGGTCTTACACCAGGGTGATACTGAGAGTATCTTCCACTCTGGAACGTGCCGAAAGTATACATTGCTAATACATCGGAACACGTAGTCCGTTCATGCACCTGCATTAGGGTGTCCCAGGACATAAGGAAGAATTTTTTTTTCATGAATTTAAATATGCATACCCTCTTATTTTATTCCATTTGATCTCAATAACTCATATAATAAATATTATTTTGATTAAACACCGGCAACCCGTGCCGACTTGATGCCAAAAATATGGTACAGAGTTAATATGGAAGGATTTTCAACTTTCATTTTTGTCGGATAAATAAAATTTAAAAATGCACAAATGTTCAATTATGTAGTATTTTATATTTAAAAATGGTTTATTGATTAAATTTTTTCTTCATAGTTTGTTTTTTACAGTAAGGATAAATCTTCCGGTGTTCCTGAACGCATCGTAACAAAAATTATTTTTGTTCCTCTTCGACCGTGAGATTAAGCCATGAAAATCTTGCATTAATTTAACAGTTCTTTCAGCTGTATCATTCACTACTCTCAGCGGCGACACCTTCTTTCTGACTTCTTGATACGAAGCAATATTTGACCACATCGTAGGGAATTAAGAAAACTGGCATTTGTTTTCAGACGATCAAACAAATACTTGTTCTTGACTGAAATGAAGTCGTAAATATTTTTCTCTGAAACAAAAGTCACTAAATTATGATATGAACAAAAACCTCAATACAAAACATAATTTAAACTACTTAATAAACTTACCATACAATTTACCATCAAGATCTTCCTTCGATGGGATGTAACGTTTGTCATGGGTTGATAAATTATTTTTTTTGATATTTCTAGCATTTTTATTTTAGTTGTTTGATCCACAGCGTCATCAAACAGCGATAAAATAGATCCTTCATCAGTCAAATACCATAGCTGCTTACTGAACAGAAATAAAGCTGTCATTGAGATGTTTTCATCAATTTTTTCTTAAGCCTTCATCGATTTCAAAAAGCACAAGTCCTGGTAAGGTACTTTAACAGCTATAATACATTGTAACCATGGCTTGACATAGGATGTTACTATGAACAAGCAAACGTCTAAAAGTGCCGCCTTATCCTTACCGGTAATTTTAAATTGCGCACAAATTAATGATATTTTCGAGGAATAAAGCGCCTTTGCCATCCATCGAGCACCTGGGGGCCAAATCTTAAATTTTCTCGCTGTATCTTCTCCTAAAACTATCACACAGAGCTCTTAAAACTCTCAATAGTCATCTCCAAGTATTTTTGTTGTCAGTGAAGTATGGTAAAAGTCAAGCAAATCATCGATTTCGGAAGCGGTTAGGTGCAATGTGAGATTTTCTCTGTAGCACTGAATTTTATCGGGATCAACATTTTTACAGTTATCTCGAAACTTTTTAAAGAGTGGTATGTCAGGCCTTGTAGTCAATTGACTGATTTTTACTTCGAATACAGCTTTTAATACCAACTATGGCTATATTTTGTATATATTGACAGTTAAATTCACTTTCCGGATATTGTAGAACAAAACTTCAAGAACTTGTCCATTAGATGGCAGTTTAGAACCCGATATTTGGTGTTTTACGACTCCTATTAAAAATATACTCTTTTTAGAAGTGCGTAAATCTAACAACATCTTCCCTGAACGAGTGATTTTCGTTTACTAACAAAATAGCAAGTTACTACAAGCTCATCAACACATTTGCTCGCTGGTGTCTTAATGTACAAGTACTGACATCTTTCGATGGAAGTCGGCACGGGTTGCAGTTGTCCAAAGTAAACGAAATTTTTTTCATAAGTGTTTTTTCATTATTAAAACAAAATTAGAGGGTATGCGTTCAAAAATAACAACTTTAATTTTTTTGGGACACCCTAACCTGCATTTTCCTTAATAATGTATAATAAAAATTTTTTACTAAAAGTTTAACAGGGAACCTATTAATTCATTCTCTGAATGTGCCTGCAATCCCCTTTTCAACCGGATTACCAAAAATTTTAAGAGATTCTTAATAAATAAGCAATTCTCAATTACTCTCATAATATTCGAATTTAATAACGATGATGAAACACAGTTTGTGACGGAAATTTAAGACCTGATTTGCCAGACTTTTGGATCATGAAACACGCCCACTTTACATTTCTTGTGTTCTTATTTATTCCATGGAAAAAGTTTCAGGTTTTTGAGGGCCGTTGAGATGTAGTTTTGTTATTTCTCATACTTGCTATTTCCAGGTCATTATTCCAAGCCCTTCTCACCTTCAAGAACTTGTCTGAATTCAAGTGCACTGAGTTTTCAAGTCGCATAATTAAAGAAACACAGTATGTACCTACGTAAAATAATACATAAAATAAACTTGCAACAATACAAAGTTGAATTTACATGTTGAAACATTGACTTTTCTCTACTTTCTATAAATATAATATACACATAATATATATTTGTAAACCTTTCGGAAGAAATTCTCTAAATGATACTGAAAATCCTATCAATATATTCTAATATACATATAATCCTATATTTTCAATAATTTAGAAGAACTAAGGACACCAACATACAGACGAGGATAGTGATTTTATTTAAAACTATTAAGAGATAGAGATTAGCTAATAAAACAGTTTAAAGCTAGCCCCAAACGGGTATAATCTTCTAATTGTAGTAGGTAAGATGAAAGTTTACATCGATCACGAGGGAGGCTGGGCAGAAAATGGTAGTGGGGCCCCTCTCCGGAAACTAATTATTACCGGGAATAAATCGAACCCGTTTAATTAGATTTTAGGCAGGAATTGGCCGGCCAAAGAATCTGTTGACAAAGAAAGATCACAACTCAAAGGTCAGGGCGGGGGATGTGGGTCACCAGGTATCGATGATGCTATTCCTGAAAACTGCTTTTCTTGAGATTATACTTAAATTTTTACAGAAATTTCACGGGTTCGGAATAATGCAATCTTAAAAAATAATAATATCGAACCTAACCTAACCTAGCAAAATATAACCGAATCTAACTAAATCCAACCTAAAAAACTCGTGTTTTTTTCATAAAACTTGAAATTATATTCATTTTCAAGTAATTTTGTTTCTTTTATGGAATACGAAATTACAATCACATCTAGGTTAACAATTATTTTTTTATAAGCAATAATTATTAGCCTGAAACACTCATCCACATTGAAAAATCTCCTGATAAAAGATACAAGACGCCAACGGGATGGGAACCCGTGTCCTTTCGATTTTCGGTCGACAGCTCTGACCACTGAGGCTGATGGCGGCTTATCTCTTATCCGCGAAATAATTCAATATATACTAGTGTTTTATTCAACAATTACTGCTTGTTACATTTTTTCACCTGAAACAACCAACTTTATTTTATATGAGAAAGGCATTGTAAGTGCTAACTCTCACATCTAGGATGTGTTAAAGAAAATAATCAAGGACCTTCAAACGTTAAAACGATTCATAGAATAAATGAAATATGTTTTAATAGAAAAATTAAACACGTTTTTTCCCCAGATCTAGGGAATTTTTCCCAGATTTCCATCAATGCCTAGAATCTGGTATGTATTGCGGGTTAGTACGATGGGTCACGGCAGCTGGTCGTCATTTGTCTTGCTCCCTATAATTTGTCCCCGGCTCCTGTAATTTGTCCCCCGGTGACCTCCAGGTCAGCCCGCCGGACCGAAAGGAACCCCGCTGGCGCCTATTTCGAAATTTTAGATGAAGGAATGTTGGGAAAGGATACGTATAAATCACCCAGGCCTTTGAATCTATTTAATTAAACATATTATATCATTTTCGGTACAGGGCGCCATCTAAAAAATCTGTTGAAAATATAAAACTGATTATTTTTTGACATGGAAAACTTTGGAATGATGAAAAAAAAGGTACCTAACCTAACCTAACATAAACCAAATTTTCTAACCTAACCTAATCTAACATAACTTAACCTAACCTAACATAAACGAACATACATAACCTAAAGTTATCGTATAACCTGGTTAACCTCTAAAATCTTCGCTTTTTTCTGGAGACTCTTTTCCTTTCGACTTAGTAGTGTTTCAAATTTATTTGTAGAACTCTTTTCAGATTTGATTATTATAATGAATCATACAGATAGCGTTTAATTTTGACATTGACTTCGGAAGGCAAACCAGATGTGCCATAATTTAACTACCAATTTGCTGCTTTTAAACAAGGATATACTAAGTAATAAGACAACATTGAAATTTTTTAGTTATGTGACACAAGGTTATAGTATAAAGTATGTTGTAAGGACTCATTCATACATGAATATTATATAAATAGTGGTAATATTATGAATTCCCTTGGGAGTTTATTTATCCTGGATTTAATGATAGTAAGGTTCCAATTCTATTAACCATCTTTTAGTAATTATTGATGATTGAGACTTAGTTTAGAGTACCTAACATTCATCTATCTTCTATCAATATATAAATAAAAATGTAAAATGGTTCAAAATTTTAAATCTCCGAAAGTTCTTCATCGATTGCTATGAAATTTAAACGCGTGTGTTTTTATATACCTATATTAAATTGATAGTCACCTCTGACAGGTAAAAACATATTTTTTTATTTAAATAGTGCCATCTGTTGTACCGAAAAGCAACACGCGCTATTGTTTCTCTATCTGCACAGACAGACTGAGCCACAGAATCGCGTAGCGGGGTACAGCTAGTGATTAATAAAATTAACTTAAAAGACACTGGACAGAGAATTAGTACGATTTAGTATGAATTACATTGGAGCCTAATAATCTAGGGTGAAGGGAAATTTTCTGGTAGCCAGCTTGTATGACAAACTTTTGAAATTATTTATGTGTAAAGTTGTAACAAATTATTATTTTCTTTTAATATAATATGCATTTTGGATTCGGCTTATTATTTTTTTTTTGTATTTTTGAGACGGGGAATGTGAAACGTAATGATAAAATCATATAGGTTAAGACCTTTTTCGCATATCTCCCCCCTCACCCTGCTGTTACAAATTGTTCTCGAATGGATCTATCCAGGGCTTTTTAGGTTCGTGATTAATAATCTTTTCTAATCGTGATTAGGTGACAAAAATGCTCTTGGATTGTTCTGTTCTGCTTTGAGAAAAGTAATTTTTCAGTTAAGTACAAGAAACATTAAATCCACATTTTGCGAAGTTCGTTAGAATCGACGATTCTCTGCAAAGCAATTTTGAAGTTTTCAACACAGCCATATGTCAGTAAAGTTTCATTGGAAAACACTACACAGACATAAAAATCAGCACACGTTTCAAAACAATACGAAACAGTCGAACAGTTTTTAATTACTCAGCTGTCAAAGTTTATACGCAGAATAGAAAATAAACACGAAGAAAAGGTGTACAAAAAGCCTGTTCATAACGAAAACAGGTATTATTTGAAAGTTGGAAAATATTTACTTATAAAAATTCTTTATTTTATGCCACAGAAAGACGGTCAGCTAAACGTTTGGGAGGCCGTATTATTATGCGACCAGTGTTAATTAAATTGGAACCAGCGAACCCGCTGATTGTAGCTTGGGGGTTTGTTAGGACAACGCTTTTCGTACATTTTTTATATCTAAGATGAAAATAACGAGGTCATGGAAGGAGTTATAAGACTTCAGCTTCAGGTACAATAATACTATTTCAAATTGCTGGGGCTTGGCAATACTATTTTAATTTTAGGCATGTGAATGTGGTACATTTTAGATGGTGCGTTTTAGATTTGAGTTTGCTTTATTAAAAAGTATTTTTTTGTCAATCGTAATATGTTGGAGGTAGCTTCTAATTATGTATTTAACGTTCGACGGTATTTGTTTGTTCTTAACTGGAACTGTAAAAACAACCTAGTAATTATGTTTTATTTACTATTCAAGGTCTCAAATTAAGTAAAACAAAAAACTTTTTACCTAATACGTACCTCAAATATGATATATAATCATCATCATATATATGACTGACTAACATAATATGTTACTATAATTATTCAATTTAAAAAAAACTATTCAAACCATCGTAAATGATTCTTACTTTATTATACGTTATAGAATATTATAAATTATTATTTATTTAATAATTATGCAAAATAATATATTAGAATACTATGCAAAAAAACCATTATAATTATTGAAAATAAAATTTTAACATTTCAAATTATAACAGGAGGCAGAATTATATAATGTTTTTTCCTAATTTTCACGATATCGAATATTGCTTTTACGTCCAACAGATGGCGCTGTTTAAAAAAAAAACATGTTATTACCTGTCACATGTGACATCTTTTTAATAACATATTATAATATTATAATTCAAATCGTGCCAGCCAACGACATGGCGCTTGTGAATATGCTGTGCCGCACTGCAAAACCAGGTTGGCCCAAAGGCATATTAGTTTTATTGCTCCAAAAATGTATAATTCTTTATGTACAACCGTTAAAAGGGACACGTGTGTAAACCTTCAATCTTTTAAAAAGTACATCAAATCTTGGCTAAAAAACACTGAACTCGATATTTTTTTCTTATAAGTTTTAGCAAAGCTATCTGTAACATTTATATCCATGTAGAGATTATTTTTTATTATTTCACATACATATAAAAACAGCGGATATATTTTATTGTTTGTAATGCTTTGTCTGCTAATTCACTTTTTAAGATTACTTCTTTAAAAACTAGTATTTACCTTATTTTTTGTGTTATTATAAAACTTTTGCATATTTCATGATTTAGTTTCTTGTATTGCATCTCTACAGTAACTCTTTTAAAATAACTTAAATTTATATTTGATATTGTATCTCCACTTAAACCATATAAATAAGATAAAAATACTTATAATACCCATACTCAGGCTTCGCCTTCGTGGGATTTTTTTTTTAATTATGTACATTTATTTCAATATTTTTTATACATTTTTCAATATTTTATGTATGTATAAAAAAAAAATTCAATAGTAAATTTAAAAAAAATAAAATATATATATGTAGGCATATAAAAACACAGGCGCATTCGAATGCAACTTTGTGTCAAAATTTTAAAGCAATCGGTGAAGAACATTCAAAGATTTAAGATTATGAACAAACAATAATGTACATGTTTATTTATAATTTTTTCATCTATTAAACAGTTTTTATTGTTAAATTTATTTATTTGACTCTCCGTTTGCAGGCTTTCGAGAAGTAGATTGTGATACAAGTGAGAATACCCTCATATGGCCTATGCTTCTTTTAGCACTTTTAGTCTTCACTGTATCCGTTTATTATGTTGTCTTATGTTCGTGAACTTATGATGTTCTTATAAAATTTGTGTTTGTTTGTGTAAGTAAATTTAAGGACATATTATGATACAACCGTACAATTTTCAATTGGTTCATTTGTTTGCAAAGTTTTTTCGTGGGGTTATCTGTAAATAAGCGTGCAACACGTTGCAGTTGAGATCTTTATCCGATGTCTAAATAATTCCTCTTGCGGAAGAGGCACCACGATCTTCAAAGTAAACCCACGGTTTCAGCAAAGCCCGCACTTAAACCCGAGTGACGTTGTTAGCCAAACTTGCCTGCAGTCGGCAAATATTAAATTAAACCAACTTCACAAGCAGTTTAAAGCAGATACAATTATGTCAAATAAGTTCACAAGGAAGTCACCGCTGTATGCAATAATTATTCTCACTCAGACACTAATTACGTTTTGAATATATTCCTTTATTAACTTCTGTAAATGAACACTAATGAATGTTGGGAAAAAACAGTGCTCAATCTTTATTTCAATTAATATTAGACTTCTTTCGAATACTAACGAAATATTTCTAAGAATTTCCCAAACTATGATTTTCATTGAAAAATAATAAAACAAAAGGCACTTCAACAACGTTACAATACATGCAGGTATATTTTTTTAGTCTTGACACTTTATCTTTGAACCTTTTGTACACCGATACACATTACTGTGATAGAAAGAGACAAAGATGTACTCCTTAATTTTTTTTTAAATTTAAATTATTTAACTTTATTTGGGAAACACAGATTTGTACATACATATTACGTATTATTTCATAAACTCATCGCGCTAGAAAAATATGCCTGTTACTAAAGTAGTCCTTGCACAACATCCGAATATTACACAGAGCGCAGCTGTTTTCTGTAATGATTTAGATTTTTAAATATATGTATATAGGATGTCCCAAAAGCCAAAAAGCAACAACTTTTTTAAAACAAACATATAAAGTAATGTTATACCATTTTAAAAACTACACTAAACGAGCAATTTTTTTATTTTTATTTTCTTAATGTATAAGTACTGTTATTTTAATTTTGAACTGTGATCATTTTGATCAATAGCAAGCCTCTTTGGGGTTGCGCAATAAAAATTAGGCTCTTAAAGATGATTAGGAATTTTGTAGGTGTGGTACTCGAAAAACTCTTCTAAGGTGCCGAAACTTTTTCTTTTATTTTGTATTATTATATTATGATTTTCTCTTCCATCATGAGTTGGCCTACCAGCCCTCTAAAAGATGTCTATGACGGTGACTATTGTGACACCCTGTGTAGGTATACCTAGATAAATTACGGAAATATTTTTTATATTGTGTTACCTAGTGAAAGCATCGCCTGCGTTTGTACAGTGATGAGACAAAAATGACCTATGGCAACTAGCGAAATCTTATGATCGGACATATAAAATTAAAAAAAAATGGTTATAAAAAGCGTAAGCGTTCAAATATGTTTTAAAAGGGCATATGTAAATACGAATGTTAAAGAGAGCGCCCTAATATAAATAAAAAAAATTATAATTAAGCGAAAATGGTGAAAATATTTAATAAAACACCACTCGTTTGAAATAGATCAAAATCACATCACTATGAATTTTTTCATGCCTATAACATATTAAATATCAGAACAAAACGTATTTTTTTCTATCGCTAGAATTTCACATACCTAAGTAACGTTTCGGCATTACAAATGTATGGACATTATCTTCAAAAATATTTAACATATATTTTAGTGAAACATAAAAACTTAAAGAGTTAACGGAAAAATTGTTATAAATCGGTAGAAATTGGGTAGGCGGGGGATTAATGTAATATTTTAATCACTCTTAGTAACTAGCAAAGTAGTACAACAACGAATTCAGATAATCAAATGGGAAAGAACCGTGCATTAACTATTTTATTACGAATTTTACTTATCATAAGATATCTATATAACTCATGCATATGAAACATGCAAATTGACTCAAACTAGTCGCTAGAATGAAGTTACGATATGAAAGCCAAACCTAAAGCTAATCCTGATCAAAGTTTGATAAAGTTCGTGGATAGTAGGTACATCTAGTTCACCCCTATTGAGATCTTGGCTCCTTTACTAGGAGTAGGTGCCATTTGACGTAAAGTTTACGCTTTCATCTCTGTAACAGATTTACTATGAGATATTCAAATAATTTCTGAAGGTTGCATTTCGTATGGAATATTACTTATTTCTGCTTAATTAAACTGTTTGCTAATAAGTTTAAAATGCCATTGTGTTACGTGGTGGTCCAACCACGGAACTTACGATCGATCGACGATTCGTTGAAGAAAGGCTTATTAAGGGTTGAATTCTTGGCGAAGCGGACATATTTTTCTGTTTGATATATGGGCAATGTTGGATTCGGTTTTCCGATACACATTATTAATTGATTGATGGATTATCCAAAAACAGCATTTTTACTTGTTGTCAATATTATCATTATTACATTATTATTACATAAGAAATAATTATTACATTGGTCATAAATATAAAATACCTATCCAAAATAGTTTAAACTACAAAATATTATTTTCATACAATTAGAACGTGTACTCAGGTCAGCAGTTAAATTGGTGTTTTAAAATATTTCATAACGCACCACGCTGTCTAATTTATTAGGCTATTGTAATAAACACAAAATGTCTACCACAACATGGAATTCTAACTAATTATCATTATTAATATTTATTATTGATAAGTCGCTTTGGATCCTAGTGCTCCCAACCCACTGGAGCAGGTGAGACTATGGCATCCACAATTATGGTATAGTGTGAGGCTGAAAGTAGTGATGCTGAAGGTAGATTACCATTCAGAGTTGAAGCGTTGCTTGGAATGCCTTTGGTAGTGTTTGGTGATTATATCAGAATAGCCCAGTACTTACCAACCTTCCTATTCCCTTCCGCATTATCTTCAGTATCACAACATAATTCATGGAATTGCCATAGTCCCACTAGTTCCGAACAGTCGGGACTCAAGTGCAGTATTTACAAAAAATATAAACTATCTGCATTATTTGTAAACGCCATCCCGTTTCGTTCCCAGTTATTGTACATCTGCTTTTTTTTAACATTTGACAAGATATAGACAAGAATATTTTGGTAAATTAGTTTCACATGTGCTGACATGCTGACATACTCCGCTTCTGACATTGCGACATAAAAATGGCCATGAGAAAAGTATTTATCTCTCCAGACAATTTTAGTCACATTGAAATACTCTCGTTTTGACAAGGCTTGTTTTACTGTACTTGACGTTTGTTGTATGTAAGTATGTAAGTATGTACCGTCGACGAGACTCAATAATAAGACCAATGTATGTGCTTTCGAAGGCGATTGCGAGCGGCCTCGATTGGAGAATCGATACCCCGGATAAAAACAATATTACGTTTCACTGACTTCTCTGATGAATGTGATAATATATTTACAGTCCAACGATATGAAACAAGTACGCACTGAAAATATAATAAGTAAATATAAAATTATAATGTTCCTCATTTTTAGTCATACGAGCTTATGAACCGACCTGGGATGTCTTAAATTTCATATTTTACAAAAATACAAACGTTCAATCTTGCTAAAATGCTTAAAATGACGCGTGAAATACTTTGCATAAGAGCTTTTTGATATATGCGATCTAAAAACGTGGGATTAAAGTAAGTTATGGGGCTCTCACTTAAATATCTGTAGGAAAAAGCTCGGCTTAAGTGTTGGATACAGTGGTGAAACGTAGATATTATTCACGTATGGTTCCAAATATCTTCCGAATGAAGTAGGTTTTAGGAAGGTACTGTTGGCTTAGTCTCTGCGGTATCGTTTGGTGAAGTAAATGCTCAACGGTGGTAATTTCCCATATAACGTTCGGGCGGTGCTACCCCCTCCCTTAGCATGGGCAGGATTAGCGTAATGCTTATGGAAAGGTGAACCTTAGACAGAGGTGTGAATATTTACGTCATTACAGTCTTCGATCTACTTGAATAATTATTGAATTATTTGTTCTTTAGGTGTACTATATCGAGTGAAAGTATGATTAATTATGATATTTTCTTATAATCTTTCAGATTTCAGCCCCTTGTCTTTTCCGATGGGAGTGCTAAAGCCTCTCTGGCTTCTAAAATAATCATGGTAGAATCGTATTTCACCATCAAGTAGATGCGTAGTCTTTGAAGTTAACGTAGACACAATAATCAGAGTAACAAGAGCTCTTATACAATATCATTGTATAAGAGCTCTTGATACTCAAGTCGTGTTTTGACGTTCTACAAAGAAAATAAACATTAACAATATAATGAAACAACTTCCATTAAAATCCATCTTCTATTGTTTAATGCACGCGACGAGACAATAAAGGTCAATTTGTTGGATGCGTCTGCCAAATAGTTTTCAACGAGAGACGGCCGGCGTGGTCTAGTGGTATACGCTTTTGACTACAGATCCGAAGGTCGCGGGTTCGAACCCGGCGTGCGCAAATAAATTTTATTTGATTGATTTGTGTTATTTCACAATTAATTAATTAAAATAATATATATATAGTATATTTGCGGCACGTTCCAGAGTGGAAGATACTACCAGTATCGCCCTGGTGTAAGACCACCATTCAGAATTGAAACGTTGCTTGAAATGGCTTTAGCCGTGTTTGGTGACCAGATCTGAATAGCCAGGTACTTCCCCACCTTCCTCTTCCCCATCTCCCTCCCCTCCCCAATACCCTCAGCCTCACAACATACCCCAATTGGGGATGCCATAGTCTCACTGGCTCCAGACGGGAGCAGTTGGGACTCTTGTGCGGTAATACTGTAAAAAAAAAAAAAAAAAAAAAAATTGACATTGTTGTGAACCATCTACCATTGATTTCTTTTGTAAATTTTTCGTAAATAATCTTTTATGATAATAAATTAAGAATGGCGTCCTTATCAACATTGACAATGACGTTTTTTGTCTCGAATTCGGCCATTTTCAGACCTGTCTGCTACTCTGCGGTGATTTTAGTGGACGACCTCTGAAAATTTATCTGTGGATAAGGAGATAATTAGTTTTTTTTATGGTACAGATTAGAGTGAAATCGCGAAAATTGCATCATAATTTTTGAAGGTGAAATACATGATGTGATACAAGAAAAAATATTATTTCAGCCATGTATTTTGCTCGCGAAACGTCAAGTTTTTTTTTTTTTGCTTTCTATAATGTCTTTCTCTTCGATTTATTTTAAGCTATTCAAAGCATTAATTGTATTTCGAAATGAAATATTACGTAGAGTTTTTTACGTTATCTGTTTTTTCAGTTTTTAGCTGAAAAATACCAATGTCCACAGTCTAACATAATCATACGATTATTTATTTATTTTACGCCTATTAAGGCTTTTACTTACATATATAACAATATTTACGAAATTATACTCTTAAATAGTGCAGGAAATGACTGTTTAAAACACACATGCAAATAAAAGTTATAAGTCGGGTGCCATGCATTTGTTGGGTATCTACGTATTACTCTATCGGCCATAGGAAATAAAACTTATATTAAATATAAGCATCAACAAAAGTATCAACATTTACATAAAATCGCATGAATCGTTCTAATTTTCCAGAGTTTGATTATTGGACAGTAAGCCATGAACACTTGAGTATTTGAAATGAAGTCTGTCTACTCCAATGTTCCTCCTAAATCCAGCACTTTGTACGCCTGTAATTAGTTCTGAATTCCTGAATTATTAAGCCTTACTTGGCGCATTTCACATGAGCTGGTTAAGTCTAGTTAGACTTATCTGTCTTACTGTGACTGGGGAAAATGTACGCCAATACTGCTGATACATATGGTGGAGCTTCTTATGTTTAAAATAATGACTAAATTTTATGTTAATAATGTAAGATTATTTTTTAAATAAACAATAAAAAAATATATTAAAAATATCTTCAAATTATTCGTCATCCGGTTAAAATGGCTGTTTCCTGATAAACGTGTAGTATATTCCTAATATTGTGTTCATGCAACTTCACCTATACAATGATGAAATGCGAAAATATTGTAATTTTTATGAACACGTGTTCCGACATCATGATAAAAAGTTCCTCTTTTACAAAAAAAAATAACAGAAAACCCATTAATCCCGGTTTAACCTGATTACGAATATGATTTGAGATTTTCACGGCCAAAAGTATTTTTGTTATTTGTTTTTGGGGTGTTATGCCGTGTTGCGCTAACTCCTTCTTTAGCCAACGTTTCGGACAGCATTGCAGTGTCCATCATCAGGGCAGATGTGTTATTTTGGAAATAAAATGATTACGAATAATTTAAAGAGATTCTTAACAAATTAGCAATATTTTAAATCAATAAGTCTTCTCTGTGTGAAAACATTATTTTAACTGTTTCATGTTTTTTATGGCTTACTCGGTTTTATCCGAGTTTATGTACAATGTTTTCTTCAATTGTCCTTTTCATTTAAAAAAATTGAAATTATGATAAATGAAAAATTTCAGCTTACATCATTAATCTTGGATTTTATAATCTTACCATTCTAGCTCACTGAAAAGTCACGGACCGACACTGATAAAAAGATATTTCTAGATTTAATAGTTAATAAATAATATTATTATATTATAAATAGAAAACACTTTACAAGCCGAAAGGAGTTCCGTTGACATAGGAATATCATTGACGGCCTGACCTGATGATTTGTTGACCTGAATATTTTTTGCTTCATAGTAATGATTTAGCCCAATAACATGTAATCCCTAACCGTGATAATGGTTATCAAATGATTAATTAAAAACAAAAATCTTCGTAAGATATCTTAAACGATTACAAGTAATTGTTATATTTTTAAATATAAAAGATTAGAATAAATAGGTACTACATCAGATACTGAAATGGTAATTTGATTCCATGTGCAGATAAGTTTTTATTTAAACAAAGCATTGACGTAACACGACACGCGTTGATGTTGATAATGCCTTCGAAGGACAATATGGCTGCCAAAAGAATACCTTCAAAACAAAATATGTAGGTACCAAAATGTTCATTATTTATTACGAAAGTGAATATAAGATATAATCTTTATTATTATTCTAGAAGCGTTTTAATCGATACAGTGTTTTTGTCACACTAAGCACCCGAATATGGAACCTTTACGATACAAATCTTTCAATATACTTATTTACCGATCATAATATTGTTTCCACTCCGTGTTAAATAACAATTTTTATTACATTCAAATAAATTCTCTTGTTAGAAATTACGAAATTTGAAATGAAGGCTTTTAATTTTTTAGAGCTGTTCTTTGTATCCTTATTTCACACGTGCCAAACAATGCACCGGGCAATAGTATATCGGAACATCTAGGGAAAAGAGAAAAGCACAAAATCTATGGTTTTGAAATGTTGACTAAACTGGAGCAATTTTTGTCCGATATTCTCTAGCCTCCCCCCTTCCCCAAAATACGAAATTATTCTAGGGAATTTTTCCCCTGAAATTTCTCTGGCCACCTCATCCATTCAGCCAAGTACCTCATTTGTATGACTTTGTATTCATTCTGAAATCTGGGAAACTTTTTATTTCTTAAACCTGGAGAAATTTTGATCTGAAATCTAGGTCTAAGAAAACTTCCATTCTGTTTCATACCCTACTACATGAAAAATGCTGGCAATCCGCCACCCGACAGCAGGGCGCGCAGTGGGCGCATCCGGCAACAACCCGGTTACCCGATGCCGGACGGTACCGGCCGTCATGTGCGGAAAGATACATACTAGCCCATACAACTCAGCGCTCTTTACCCGGCAGCCGGCCGGTACCGTACGGCTTTATCCGGAATGTGTGATAGGCTTATTGTTAAAACATATTTTTCTTGGTATAGTTTTTACTTGAGAAGAATCAGTAAAATATTATATTTCTGATAATAGAAGAAATCACTAGCACACGTACAGGGTGCGGCAAAATAGACCGTGCAGTTTTGAAGGACTGGAAAAAAAACGCCGCAACTTACGGAAATTGGATTTATTTGGTACATAATGCCGTTTTATGCATCAAATCCTGAAGATGGCATCAAAAAGATGATAAGACAAAAATATGATACATTGATGATAGCGATTTCTGAAGTGTTCAGCCGCATTTTGGCACTTCCGGATAAGTATTTTCTTCAGGTATCCCTATAGGAAGAAGTCGCAAATTACAGTCGGGAGGCCACTGGGTGGATACAAAAGAACGGCGATTTTCAAGAAATATGCAAACGGCGAACCCCAGTGTTTTCCGGAACAAACCTTGACATAATGCCACCCCTCCCATGTTCTTACCCATACAACACGAGATGTACAGGCCCTTCAAAACTGCATTGTCTGTTTTGCTGCACCCTGTATACTCGCGCAACTTGACAGCAGTTGTCTCAATAGATGGATGCTTTTCTTATAGTTAGAAATAATATGTTATTGCCAAATGACAATAGATTTCCATTCAACCAAGCTACCGGAATAGTAAAATGTAAATGGAATACGAAGGCTAATCTATTATAATAATAATAAATAGTATGAAAACAATCGTATCAATGAAACCTTCAAAAAAAATTTCAAAAATTAAAGTTTTAAAAAAATTAAGAGAAGAAAGAAATAATTAAATTTTTTTATCTCTTGTTCATAAACAAATTTAATTGTAAGTATGGTTAACACTGAAATAAACTTTTCGGTGCAAAAACTCCCTCTGCAACATGAATACGAATTTCCACAAACTTTGCATATATCGCTTTTGACCAGATATCGAAAGAGCGGGCAGATAAAGTATGGAATAATTTATAAAAGTCCCCATAAAATTGAATATATTCGAATAAGAATCCGGAGAGGAAAATATTTTTGGAACAGGGTAGTTTCACGGGTAAGTTAACTTTAGAGGTTGTGCGATCGAAATTGTTGACAGCAGCATTTATGTTGCCAATATTTTACTTATATACTGATTTTTATTTACCTACTATTATCGACCTCCTTGAGCGAGCGGTTGAGTTCTTTGGATACGATATCAAATAAGTGGGTTCAAAAACCCGGGTGGCGCATGTAAAATGTAATTAGTTAAAATGAGTTCGAATTTACTTGACACGGAGAAAAATTAATTTTGATGATTTATTAAAAATCTCTTAAAATTATTGCTAACCCGGTTAAAAACAGGACCGCAATCCGCTTCCTGATAAACTTTTAGTAAATTCGTAATAATATCGGAACACGTTTTCATGCATCTACGTTTGTCTTAATAATATGTAATGACGAAATTATAAAATGTTATGATTACTATGAACCACGTGTTCGGATATTCTGACAATTCATTGGTATTTTACTAATAGTTTATCAGGATACCCTTCAATTAGAAGAGATTCAAGAGAAGTTGATAATTTTATACAGCTAATTTTTGTTAGTTTAATTTTTTAGTTTTTATTACTTTTATTTACTTTTTATTTACTTAAGATAACTTAAGTGATTGCTAGAAAAAGTCGAGGACGCCTGAGGAAGACATGACACGATCACGGTACGATCACGACTCGGAAAGATCGAAAACTTAAAAAAGTACCCCTTCAATTCTCTATAACGAAATTAAAATGCACCAAGTTTTCTTTTACACTTGAATTTACAACTCCTTCACTTGTGATCTGAATGAGCAACTATTCAGAAGCACCGGTTAAAATATGACATTGGCCGTATTACTGTCCAGATCTAAATAGTCATTTTGTTTATTTATTGTTATCAAGTTTAATTTGTAGAACTCATTTTATATAGTGTTTTTTTTTATGTTAAATAATACCATTATCCTATTATAACTATTTTACTAGCTTATTTTAATTTTGACCTAGATGCAATTATCGAAAATCATCTGTATGAAAGAGTTAAGATTCCTCACCACTTCTAGCGTAGCACAGTATCATTTTAAAGCCTAAAAACAGGAAATCTTAGACCCCGAATGTGATTACACATTATTCTATATAACACAAAACTTACTGTAATCATCACTCAAGTCATATAGAAATTAGTAAATAAAAAATATTCAACGAAATCTGCTGTTTTGATCAATGATGAATTAGTCATTTCATGATTAGATCACAGAGTGGAAAGAAATGCTTTCATCGTTTTCCCGACCTCCCCACAATTGTAATATTCAAGGAAGGTCGCACGCCATCTTGTGATACATCAATCTTTATCCCAATATATCAAGTTTGACCTTTCAGAAGCAATCTGTTACATAGCAATATACCTACTGATATCGATAGCATCTGCTGTTCATACATTTTCGATGGTGATTTTTCGTGACAAGTGTCGAACGGTAAATGCGTCCCTTTAGTTGATAAATATTTTGAACATGGTTTTGCGTGCATATTCGGAAAAATAAACAAATTTCCTTGCTATAATAATAATACAGGTTTTAAATAAAACGATTTTTAAAATAAAAGCTGTAATATACAATGCATACACCATTTAGAGTATGTTATGGGGCTGATAAGAGCGCAGAAGAGAAGGAAATAAGAAGCTTAGGGAGTACTTGGCTATTCAGACCTGATCACGAAAAACGACTAAAGTTACTTAAAGCAACGTTTCTATTCTGAATGGTATCCCTCTACTTTGGAAAGTGTTACAAATACACTCTAAATTTTGGTATTTGTTATTTGTGAAATTAAAATTAAATAAAAATAATTAATAAAACATAATGTAAGCAACTCAATCTTGGTACACATTACTGGATTTATTCACATTCATAAAAAACTTCTATTATTCTGATTCTTGTATTTGTATCGTATGTAGGTGTTAAAGATATACTATACGGAGATAAATGAGTACGGCTTTTTTTATCAAGATACTGTTGAAAATGTGACTGTTTGATCATTTCCCATTGAAAAATTAGTCACTCACAGCATATCTGAACACGTTTTCCAGGCGCCCTTTTGTCCGAATAAATATAATAGATGAGATGTGAAACTATGATTATATTGAAAAACACGTGTTCCGACTTCCTCATAACTTAATCGTGTTATGAAATAAGTCAAAACATTCTTTATAGGCCTCCAGTCCCATTTTTAACAGGAAAACGAATAATTTGACCAGATTTTTAATAAATGAACAATATTTAATATCAGTAAGTTTTCTCCGTGTAAATCCAGAGCAAATGTAGAAATGGCGGAAATGTGATGAAGCGACAACGTAATAAATGAATTTCAAAGGAAACAGGGTAAAAAGTGAAATAGGTTTTGAAGACTTTTCGAAAATGTACGTCTTTTCGCTTTTGCATGTTTAAGCTTCAATGGTGGATGGGTAGGACGGTTTTGGATAATGCTCCTTTGAAAATCAATGGAAATTGTAACTGGTGCGGTAGCTCAAAATAGCTTTAATAATTACATTATATTATTAGAAAAATTCACGAGCTTTTTCTTCTTTCAAGAAGATTTTTTTGCCAACGATTTTTCTAGTAGTTCTATTCTGTGAATAGCAGAACTGGTGTCCAAAACACGATGATTCTTATTTTCTCTCATTTAATAAATCGATTAAATTACAATCTGAAATCATAATATTAGTAAGTAGGTACTTATAAACATAACTATTTCGTAATAAATCGTATATTTTATAAATTATTTCAATAAATAATTATACAATGTGTCCAAAGAAACGTTACTATCTCAATGGAATTTATTTTTAGGCAGACAAAATGCAAAGTGGTCGGGTTAAAGCAAGACTACGCTAAATACTGTAAAATACGATAAAAAATTGATTTATTTTTTTGTTCATAAGTTCAGTTTTTTTTAAAAAACAAAGTATTTACAGGATTTTATAAATGAAAATCATTTACAAATCTACTTTTTTTAGATTAGATTTAGTCAAGTTGGTTTATATTTGGTTGGAAAAGGAAAACTATTAATATACGATAATTTATTTATTTTTTATATATTTATTTGGACACTTCATTATTCTAATACTATTGATTGAAATGACTCGTTGAAATCTGAAAAAGTAACATTAACCTCCCAAATCTACTGTGAAAATGTGTGTATATATTTCATAACGCCCGAGTACACCGTTCGATATATGGCTGTTTCCGAAACAACCAACATATTTTCTGTTTTTTTTTAGTTAGATAACAGCGATATGTGCACGATTTAAGCTTTGAAGTATAATAATAAAACATCCGCATGCCCAAAAAGTTTAAACTGTTTCATAGATATAATCACCGAACTGAAAAAAAATCTTTTTTAAAATTTCATTCCAGTTTCATTTCAGCAATTGAACTTACGACGGATATAGAGACACGCTCACAACTTCTTCTATCCGTAGATATCTTCAGTAGGTAACAATGTATTATGTTAACGATGACCCCATTACATTAATTTCCCTTCGAAATCCTGCTTACATAAGTATTCTAGTTTACGAGTGGTGCTAAAAATGTCGATGTCACCCTATACACTTTCAGTCCCGACAAAAACCTTAATGTATGCAATGTATGTTCTCGAATGCGGGTTGTTACTTGAGGATGCTTGACTATTTTGGGATCATTTCAGTGGGGGTGGTGAATATTTTATAACAATTGTATTTTAAAAAATATCTAGGAGATGTGAAATGTTTCTAACAGTTTAAATTACGCTAATTCCACAATAACCGCAGTTATTAGTGTTGACGTTATGATATTTCTGCAATAATCTAAATATTGGTTTCATTTAATTAGCCGTCAAACGATTTGCCGAATGAATTCGCTTTGTTATGTAAGTGGATTTCTACTTTTTTTGAATATGCAATCTTTTTGCGGTTAAGAAGCACTTGTGAACTTTTGGTGAACTGTAACACGAGCGTGAAGTAGGTAGAGACCATCATTATTTTATTTATTAAAAATTTTTAAATTGAATTTTTGTTTTGTGTAAATGTTTTATTTTTTATTTATTTATTGCATCTCACTATACATAAAACACTTTTTTTCATATAAAAATCAACCTCACTAGGACTAAGCCTGTATCTGGGTTAACAATTTAAATTTGAGTGAAGCAAACATAAGAGTAATCAGTGTAATCACAAACATAAAGTAATTCTACATACAAACACAAAATATTTCAAAATTAAAGAAAAAATAAGTATTAGATGTGTTACCAGATGGGTAATTTGACAGTATATTGTAACAATATTTGAACCATAACTAATCATTATTCATTATTCAAAAGAAGAAGCAAAGTAGATAATAAAGACAGTTAGGGTGACATTCAGTTTTTAGCAAATGGGACTTATATATGTTTGATAGATGAATTAATAGAGTGGAGATATGTTACTAAAAAAGCGCACGTGGTTTCATAGATCCAGTGAACATACTTTGGCGGACCGTTCATATATATTTTATTCGTGCACACATATTCTTTGAATGGTTATCTTTTCGTAAGTGGTGCTACATTTTTGTTGGATTAGATATTAGATTGAACACTTATAACACGTCTTGTCTTTTTATAATGTCGCTAACTAGCACAGAGATAATTCGTAAATTTTCCTCGGATGTCCTCGACTTTTACCATTCAAACAACAAAAATGCTTTTGGCCGTGAGAATCTAAAAACTTACCCCACTCTCTAAACATTCCTAGCACTAATAATAACAAACTTTGAAATTTGCTGCAAATCGGTGCAGTAATTTTTGAGTTTAAATTATTATTTTCATACGTTCATACACACACACGGACACTGCTTTTTGTGGATGTAGGTTGGATATTTGTCGTATTTTTGCGTAAAGTTTATTAACATTCAATAGGAAAATTTCTTATTATGAAACGAAATGATCCTAAGCCAATTATTTTTTTTTATACATACTCACTTTTTATACACACTTTCATACATTCTCACTTTTTTACATACTTTCATACAAAAAAACTTTTATACATAATTTCATACATACAGACTTTCCATACATACTTTCATACATGCACACTTTTTTTTACATACTTTCATAGATGCACACTTTTTTTTACATACTTTCATACATGCTCACCATTTTACATACTTTCATACATACACACTTTTTATACATCGGTACTTTCATAAATGCACACTTTTTTTTACATACTTTCATACATCTTCACTTTTTTACATACTTTCATACATACACACTTTTTATAAGTACTTTCATATGTGCACACTTTTTTTTACATACTTTCATACATGCTCACATTTTTACATACTTTCATACATACACATATTTTATGCATACTTTTATATATATAAATTTTTTATACTTATTTTCATACAAACACACTTTTTATACAAAATCCTACATTTATAATTTCCCGTGATTTTCGAGGCTCTGAGCTAGTATATTATAAACTGTTATTATTATTAATAACGAAATTGTATTTTCTCCTGATTGATTCAATTCGTTAACTTTCCCTAATGCTTTTATTTGGTTTTATTCCCAGATGGGCTTTTACAATTTAACATAAAATACCTAATCAGATGTAAAAAAATATTCAAAATGTTTTTAAAGCATTTGGTTGACGGCCTCCGTGGCAGGTTCTTGACTAGCAAGCCAGAGATCGCGGGTTCAAATCCCGGCATGCACAAGTAGACTTTAATTGTGTTATTTCACATATTATTCATTAAAAATAATATATAGTATATTTTCGGCACGTTCCAGAGTGGAAGATATTCTCAGTATCGCCCTGGTATAAGATCATATTTGAATAGCCAGTTACTTCCCCACCCCACTACCTTCAGCCTCAACATATAGGGATAGTCATAGTCTTACTGCCTCCAGATGGCTGGGAGCACTTTGTGCGGTTTAAAATTGACAACCTAAATATGAAAAAAAAATAGTTAAACATGTGACAACAGCATAAAATAAAACAGAAACTAAAATAATAAGAGTACAAGAAATCAATAAGACTAAAATTAAATACAACAAAATTCGCCTCATTCATTAGTGGAAGTTCAAAACCATAAGAACATACACAGCATTTCAAAATATCGGAGATTTATAAAATTTTCACTCTGTCATTGATACAAGCGAAGACTCAGATGAAAGTTTTTTATTGTGGCCACAAAACAAAAAATGAGTTGTTTTTTGTGTTCACGAAATAGCGACATTTCACACAGCCTCCAATAGATTTTATCGCAGTACGATAAAAAAGTAAACTTTTATAAAAACAATCCAATAATTTCAGATTTCATCGGAATACGCTATAAACCCATGAAACGTACGAACAAAAGCTTACAGAACATGTCACGCATTCACAAACCGGATCGACAATGGTATTTTTCAGCGTGATATTTTCAACGCCAATAGTTGAATGTGAAATTAGTGAATGCTTTATGAGCGCTTCCGAATTCGTACGGTGTAAAAACACAGATTATATCACCTACATTATTGTTTCGGTGGAGTGGTAGATGATCCCAATAACGCTCTGTTGAAAGACCATATTCGAAACGTGCTTTGGCTTTAGCCGTGTTTAGTGACCAGATCTGAAAATCCAGGTACTAAGTGTCAACCTTTGTGATTATCTACTCCTCTTGCCTTACAACATAATTGCCTTAGTTCTACCGACTTCCGATAGTTGTGAGTGCTTAAGATCCTTTTGCAGTATTAAAAAAAAACATATTGCCGGTGGGTGGGTAGGAATAGGTAGTTCGTTATCAGATTCAAACATAATATACAGCTCAGTAAAAAATGAATCCTTTCATTGGATGTTCACCATTTAGAAGAAGGAAGAAAGATGCTTATTAAAAGGTATTCTGAAATGTGTAGAAATTTATCTGAAATTGGCTGCACCCCTGTTTGTCAAATATTTTACCTCCTGTGTAATATTCTGTTCGTGTTGGTATGTTTTCCACATTCAATCATTTCAACTCTCCGCACCATGTCACCTCTTGGGACGCTGTGGCAGGAGAGGAAAAAGTGAACCCGAGTCTGAAAAATACCAGTGTTATCGGAGAGTTATAAAAACCGTACCTACCATAAAAGTTTTTCCACAGCCGAGCTAAGCAATCAAACAGTTTCTGAAACTTTTCAAACAGCCCGTTCTCATGCGGGACATAATATTCCGTACGAGAAGGGGTCGGTTGTCTCTCGGCCCTGATTGGATGTCGTTTATCTAAAATCTTTTGTACTTACCATAACAATACGATTAGTAGCGTGGAGGGGGAGATGCTGACCTTGAAAAACCTTTTTATATCGCAAATAAAATACGCGTCATGAGTACCAGCTTTTATCAAATCTATGAGTTTCTTAATTTTTTTTTTTAATTTAATTAAAATCAAATTTAATAGTAAAATTATTAAGTTCTGCAAGTATTTTTTGGTTTTTGTTATTGTTACAGCTGTTTCGGCTTTCAAGGTAATTTTCAATTTTTTTTTTCAGACACAGTTTGAAAATGGCCTTGAAAGCCAAAACAGCTGTAACAATAACAAAAACCAAAAAGATACTTGCAGAACTTAATAATTATATTATTTAATTATCATTTTAATTAAATTAAAAAAAAAATAATGGAGTTCTACGAATCAAACACAAAAACAATAAATATCTATGGGTACTACACCTTATTTATTTATTAACGTAAAAATGTATATAGATCTCAATTTTTTCATTGAAATACGGATTTAAATGAACATTGCCAATTTATAAAGAATCTCTTTAAAATATTCGTAATTCGGTTAGAAACGGGATTCCAAGGCCTTCAACGAATGAATTTAGCGGTTTCCTAATAAACTTTTAATAAAATACAAATGATAATAATACAAAAATTAATAATTTTAATAATACCACGATGTTGGAACACGTGTTTATAAAAATTCTAATATTTTCTCATTTTGTCATTATGTATTATCAAGGCAAATGCAGGTGCATGAACACGCGTTTCGATGTATTAGGAATTTATGAAAAGAGTATCAGGAAACGGCCTGAAATCCCGTTTTTGACCGGTTTACAAATAATTTAAAGAGATTAAAAAAAAATAGCAATACTCATTTTCCTTTTACCTTTTTACCTGCTGGCATTTTACAATGTATTGCATAATAATATGTACATTACTGCTCTCGTCACTACGCTCAACGTATGAAGTGTTTACATCCCGCTTTAACGTACACCTGATTTCACTATGAATACATCAACCGTAATAATATGTTTACTACAACAATATTTTAACTTTATGTAGAACGCATTTTTCAGCTATTGCGTATTACATACACTTGTTTACTTGGTTAAATGACCGATCTAAATAGTGTCATTGAGAACACACCTAAAGTTTCACTCATTTGTCGACGACATGTCAATAAGTAATATACAGTCTGAAATGCCAGGGACACGATATTGCAATTAATTTTTGTACAAGCATCGTTAAAGTTTGAACAAACAATCAAATTAGTAATAACAAATGGGTGATCATAAAAATGCATGTATAATGCGTCAATATTAAGAAATATATAAAACTGTAAAACATAGAACGCGCTGGATTGTTGTGGACTTGGCGTGGATGGAAAGTAGTCAATTACCAAACAGGTTTTTCTACAATCATCAAACATACTAATTTTGGTTGTGGGTCTATCTGAGAGTGATTAACTCTGGTTCAATGAGCACGGATTTGTTTTGAATTTATTTATTTATTGCATCTCACTATACATAAATAACTTTTTTTTCACATAAAAATCAACCTCACTAGGGCTAAGCCTGTATCGAGGTTAACAATTTACATTTGAGTGAAGCAAACATAAGAGTATCACAAACATAAAGTAATTCTACATACAAACAAAAAATATTTCAAAATTAAAGAAAAAATGAGTATTAGATGTGTTACCAGATGGGTAATTTGACAGTATACTGTAACAATATTTGAACCATAACTAATCATTAATCATTATTCAAAAGAAGAAGCAAAGTAGATAATAAAGACAGATAGGGTGATATTCAGTTTTTAGCAAATGGGACTTATATAAAAACTTATTATTTAAGAAAGGACAAGGATGAAAAAATATTAAGACAATCGACTGTCAATACATAAACCTTTATTAACTTTTAAAATTTAACTAAGGAATTGGTAGACTTAATATGATTTGGAAGAATATTAAACAAAAGTGGTGCCTGATATAAATAATTTATTGACCAAAAGAAGTTTTAGTTTGTACCGCCACAAAGTTCAATGTAGAGCTAATTCTAGTTGTCCGCATTTATTGTGTTCTTTCGGCAAATTTAATATTAATAAAAAATCGACAAAGTATTTGAGTGATGTATATAGCTGTTTTATGCACATAACATTACATTCCTTATAAAGTAGATTGGATGGATAACAGAATTTTTTTTTTGTACATCACTTTAAGGATCAATTTTTGAGTAATATTTAGTGGTTCAACATTGGACTTTAGACATGATCCCCAGCATACTATGTTATAAGAAAGTCGAGATTGGACTAAGGCAAAATAATATTAAGTGTCAATTTAAAAAGTGGGACTGATTATACCAATAATTCAGACAAGTGATAAAGTCCCTACCTACAAAACAACATATTTTTAATCAGAATATTGTATTTATAGCATTTTTTTATTTTTTATTTTGGAACAATATCTTACATTTCTTAAAATTACAATTTAGTAATGTTGGCCTCACTGGGTGGCTTACCCGCGCTGAGGCCTCCATTTTGTAACAGGAGGCAGACTGCATGAATGGGGGTAGTCAGGAATCTCTAAGGAGCGCCGATGATTATACTTTTTGAAATCCAACTAATGTGTATGGACGGTGAATTTTTCAAAAACAAATCATGAACAGTAATGATTTTATTAACTGCTGGGAGTACAATAATATTATGATAAGAAAAACATTATCATAATATTATTTTACCATATTATATAATATATTGTACTATTGTACTAATAGTGGAACAAGTTTCGACGAGTTATTAGAACGCAGTAGCGCCTCTAATTGTAGCTCTATGTCAAAGAGCTACAAGTAGAGGGGCTACTGCGTACTAATATCTCGTCGAATCTTGTTCCACTATTAGAACGCGATAAGTGGTGCGCGTAGACCGGATTCGGTAGTTTTAGTTAGAGCTTAGCTAGAATTGGAGGTAAAAAAGCGGAACTATTTCAAAATTATAATTATTGATACGTTAAGTACAAATTTGTCACAATATAGGTGTGATGATTAAGTGCTTAGGTTGGTACTATAAACACGTCATGCAAATAAAGTAATATTATTTATTTGATCTACGTTATCTGTTATTAAATAGTATGTTGATAAAACCAGAAAAGTTTCATGGTCAAATTTTCGTATTTAACAGTTTTTTAAACGTATAACTGGTAATCTGTCTCTTAAATACCGTTTGCAAATTTCGAGTAAGATCTCTAATGATAATACTAATTACAGAATAGCACGTGATACTATTGCTATTATAAACCTTTTTAGCGGCTCCTTCCCACCTTGGCTTTATAAATTTTCAATTCATAACTCAATAATTTATGGTAGGTAGAGAACATAATGATAACCTTATCAACTTTTCAAGGTTGCATTATGCCATTACAAAACGGCATTCCAAAATACAAAAAGTGACACATTTAGTACCATACTTACCTGGTAGGTCCTGTTGTGTTCCGAAACCCACAACAAATCTTTATGTAGATAATACATAATCTGCTCCCCGCTTCTTTTAAATATGTTTATTTTTATTTTTGTTAAGTGTGTATATTTATCTATTAGTCGAATTGGAAAAAAACAAAAAAAAACAAAACATTTATCTATGTCACTGTCTGTTTTATCAATCTGAGTTATTGAAATAGGAACACGAATAACTTTTGTAAAAAGAAATATGGAACATAAATGATAAAAATAGTAGTTTAAAAAATATATATACATATAGATCAACAAACACTGATTCTGAATACATACATTTTATTTTATATTATTATACGTAGAGTTTAAAAATTGTTTTTAAAATCTAATGAAACACTATGTCATCAAAACGCACCGTTTGGTTGATACGACTAATCTGCTGATTGATTACAACAAATCTACGTCAACAATATAGCTATGGTTTAAAACATCCACATCAGAGTTGCCACTTCATGGAGTATTTAGAAATTCCTCAGATCGCGGGGAATTTCTAAGATTTTCATCAATTTGAAATTTGCGAGGATTGTGAGCATTTCTTGACTGTCCAACCATATTGAAAAATATTATATTTACGATAGTTGTGAGAAAGCACTATATTTTGTTTTGGCTGGCAGCAAATTTTCAAAAAAGTCTATTTATAAAGCCGGAACGAAAGACAAAATCCGAATGCTTTTTGCACTTTGATTCAATACGATAATATTAATGATGAGATTCTGACATTTTACAAGTGTTTTTGACGTTAACAGCGGGTAATATTAAGAATAAAAAACGTTTCCCATACATAAGAATAAAAAGAATGAAGGTTTTTTGAGATGGGTAGCTGGGTAGATTTTATGCGTTTTTGCGAGATATGAAAAATAAAACTTATTTCATCTATTACACTATCTGTAACAATTTTTAAAATATACAGGTATTTAAAGGTATCAGGTATTTCAAATAGAAGGTAATTATTGATAACAAAAATATCGCAATTCCTCATTCCAGTAAATTAAAAAGTATTTTCAAAGGAATTTAGCATTCTAATTTAAATTCGATTTTCTTAGGACCGGTTGTTTCGGAGAATTTGAACAATTCATCAAATTTCAACGTTAATTTGCGAGTTCTGTGAAAGTCCTATTCAAGTTCTGATATTATATCATTATAGGCTAGTTGCTTGACAGAACTGAAATAATAACAGATATAGAAAATATCTTTCACAGAACTCGCAAATTAACGTTGAAATTTGAAGAATTGTTCAAATTCTCCGAAACAACCCGTCCTTAGATTTTTACAAATGCGGACTTCATATTAAAATAATTTCAAAATTTTGCATTTTTAAAGCGTTCAAAATCTGACGGGGTACGGATGACGTCATATCTATCTCGATTTTGTCAATTAAGGAGTAATGTCAATCCCTCTCGGGTCGGTAAGAAATCATCAAATCCCATTTTAAATATTAAAACAAATGATTTCCGAAAAACATGAATTCTTTTGAAATAATTTGTTTACCGGAGTAATAACCCATGTGTGAGTCTACGCAACGCAACTATGTCTAATTCTAATGCACGTGGTCATCAGAACCAGCTGACCAATCACAGGGCGTTTAAGTCTCTTACGGTTTCGTTTTACAATTAGTATTTATTAATTCTACGCATAATTATATATAATAAAACTAACATTTTCAGAATCAGCATTCTGTTTGAATATATGTTTTTAAACCATAAAATGTTTCACTCATATTTCATATTTTCGGCTACTGATTCAAAATAGTGTTGTGCTTCACATCGGAATCATATTTAGTATTACAGTATTTAAAATATTTTCCTAAACTTAAACATTGCTATCTTAACAAAATATAAATACAAATGCTATAATTCTTTCTGTACCTCCGTTAATAAATTAAACAATCGGTTTTTAGTGAAACACTTCGTTCGTGAAGTTTTTACTTTCATCTGGTGTTTTACTTCTTTCATTATATAAATGTTTTTCTTCTAGACTGGTTTCCTTTATCTTTAAACATTCATGTAATTAACAAGAGCTTTAACTAGTCTTGTAACGCTAACTTCCGCGCCATTAAACTCTTAAGTCTGCAGATAAATCGCTTTTCCTTCCAGCACGATATTAGTAGGTTCTGGTTTCCATAGAGACGCGGATACCTATTGTTTTCATGAAAAGAAGCTTTGATCGCAAGAATAAAATATTTTAACCACTGGCGGCTCATGACTTTTGGGTGTTCTAGAGTGTTAATATTCCAAAAATGTCATTATTGATGTTTTTGTAGCTGAAAATGATTCATTAATTTTTTGTTTTTTGTACGAAGATTTTCAGAAAACCAAACTAAAATTTCCTGAAAATCTTTATACAAAAAACCAAAATTTAGAAAAAAGTTTAAAAAACTTTTTTCTACTACAACAACATCAATAATGCCAATTTTGTAATATTAACACTCTAGAACACCCAAAAGTCATGAGCCGTCACTGATCGCAAGAATAACGTCAATTTCAACCCTTGCTATAAAGCTCCTTTTAAATATTCAAAGCTTCTTCAACACTTCCGTATTTTTCCTTCGTAGGTGAATGATTAAATCGGAACACACAACAAAATATTAAGGTTCTTAATGTCTTGGTGATGCTTGAAAAGAATTTTATTTCAGTAAATATCTTCCCCTTTACTGCGGCTATCACATGCGTGTGTAATAGATAAAAATTATTAATTTATATTTAATATTAAACTTTTGCTGATTGTTTAGGACAAATGGTACTTAATTCATATCTTACTATTCATTCTATTGAATTCCGTCTAAACTTAAACTTTAGGGTGCACAGTTTACACCCGCGCTGTGCAAGCGGGTTCCCTACAGAGCATCGGACCATCTCATATTATAAATATATATATATCTGTTAAAATTAAATTAAAAAGTGAAAAAGTGCAGTATGATTTTCTCACCTAATTTCGTCAGCAGTGCAAGCAAACAATTTCTTAGGGTTTATTGTTTTACTTATAATTTTAGTAGCTATTTATTTTCTCCTCTTAAATTCATCTATAACTTTTAAGATATTTTACCTTTGTTCATTTATATATTTTAATAATTTCATTTCATTAACACGTAAGTACATAATTTTTTTATTTATAATATTCAAAAATTTTATTACAAAACACGTGTAAAGATTTTAAATGAATGTGTTTACTGCTTGTAAAACGTAGGTTTATTATAGTTTATAAGGTCGTTAATGTACGAACTGTTTAATTAATATAATTGCCAAATACATAACTGTATACTTATTCGTAAGGTTGTTTGTATTGTGTAAAATCCAACTTGGGAATAATTATAATTAACAAAACACACATGAAGAAATAAGGGATTACATTATTATTTTGTAGCATTGGGTTAACCGAGTAAAGGAAATGTATATATTTATTCTCACGAAGAAGAAGTTTCAGCAAAACAAGTGAATATTTATTAATAGAAGTATGTGGCTAGACAAGGTGACAGTGTTTTAAATAATATTGTCCACCTTTAATAAGAGTAAAGACAAATTTGGAGTTGTATGTAATCTTAAAGTATATATTTAAATAATATTGTCCACCTTTAATAAGAGTAAAGACAAATTTGGAGTTGTATGTAATCTTAAAGTATATATTTAAATAATATTGTCCACCTTTAATAAGAGTAAAGACAAATTTGGAGTTGTATGTAATCTTAAAGTATATATTTAAATAATATTGTCCACCTTTAATAAGAGTAAAGACAAATTTGGAGTTGTGTGTAATCTTAAAGTATATATTTAAAAAAATATATATTATTGACTTTTTTTACATTAACCCCACACGCCTACCTAGTAAACCTTGGAAAGCTGTGTTAGGTACAACAACATTTAAAACATTTTACCAAAATGCAGAGGAGGCCGGCAAACTAGACAAGAAAATTTGAAAATAATTTCCCTCAGTGCCCATGTCATCTATGGGGATGTTGTGTGGAGGGTAAGGAAAGGAAGGAGAAGAAGTTCTAGGAAAAGGTATGAGGGATGTGTATGAATCTAGGGATCAGTGTTTTCAGGATGGACGTTTGCTCCATCCCGCTGTGCAGGCTCATCCTGAACACACCTCACCCGATGAACCCGGGCACCCCTGCTAAGTCACCAAACGTAGCGAACAACTTGAGCTGACCTATGACAGAGGTGTTGGTTATCCAATAAATGGTTCCCGGGGCAGCGGTACCCAAAACGGCCTCGCAAATTGAAATTTATAACAACTTTAGAACAAGATGTATGCAAGCAATGAGAATGAGTACTGTATTCGGGTCAATTCTAGTCGTGATGCCACACTAATTTAATGAATGCGTTGTTGTTATTATGATTGAACCGACAAACGAAGCTCTTAGTTCTTACAGAATTGGCGTAACACTTGTCTGAAAAAAATTGGGACAACTAGAATGAATAAACCGGGATACCCACGTCAACGTTCTATAAATAAGTTGACGATCTAAAATTAATCTCTATTAGCGGCAGTGCACGGCCTTGAGTCTCATGTCCAGCCGCAGCATCTCGTACTGTATATAAAATTATTATATATAGATAGATAATATACTTTATTAGAACAAGTTTATGGAATCCACGGGATTTTGGTCACGTAGTTCCTAGACATTTCATTATACAGTCTAATATCAAATATGTATTGTAAAGAACTTACACGAAAGCTACAACGACAAAAAATTCTAATATTTCGAATTTATTAAGAATCTCTTCAAATTATTCATATTCCGTATTTGCATAATGTATGTACCTACACGGAGAAAAACTACTTATATGAAATAATGATAATTTATTCAAAATCTTATCAAATATTTAGTTTTTCTGTTAAAAACTGGACTGCAGGCCTTTGACGAATGAATTGACGGAGTTCCTCACTAAGTATCAGATAAAAGCGAATGTTTTATTAGGAAGGCGTAACACGTGTTCATAGAGATATTTGATTCTGATGTTGAGATAATGATATTTTCGCTTTCTGTCATGATATTTATTAGGAAAAGAACCCGTATTCTCCATATATTCTGAATGACTAATATTTATCTGAAAATTTTCATACCATCAGTTTTTTTACAGGATAAATTTATTCATATTATTTAAATATTGGAGAGAAAATTCCTAGAAGTGTCGCCAATTTACGAAAGATATTTAGGCTCTTAGACCTGACTCCAGACAGGCCACTCAAATTGATTATCTGTTAAAAGCAGAATGTCAAAGTATTAAAATGTTTGATCAATTCCACAAAAAAAACAAGTCAAATTGACCTTACGACTGGCACACAGACACGCCCATAACATAATTATATCGCTTTAAATCTTGCGAGAATGCGTCAATACAAATTATCAATAGTAGGATTGTGACGATAAAGAATTTTTATGAAAATTAAAATAGAGTACCACTATCAAGCGTTCTTGGCACGTATCTACTAGAGAGTCGAGCCCCTGATGAATATTCTTTGTATTGGCAGACGACAGACTGAGCAATTGTATGTATAATGATTTCAACATATAATATATTGTAAAAGTAAGTTTTTAAATAATATGTTTTCGCAAACAACTTCGCATATTACCTAAAAATAATACCATATTAAAAATATACTTGTAAATGTGAAGCCATAATATGAATGACATTTTTATGTACGCTTTAGCCAGAGTGACAGACCTTCAGTTTCAGAAAATACCCCAATTGGGGATGCCATAGTCACACTCAGACGGCTTTAAGCAGTTAGAACTCTTGTTCACATAAAATAATTAAAAAAAAACAAATCAACCCCTCCATATAAAATTGAAACGTATACGCCGTCTATTGAAAATTACGTGCGTCTTGATTAATAATTTAATTCCGCACGGAAAAGACATGCCTTGTAATTTAGTGTCTTACGAAGAGCTTGAAATTTGCTGAGATGCAAGTCAAATTAAGTGGATAATTAAATAAGGAGATGTGATTAAATATGCATAAACGATGATGTACGATAATTGTGTGTACATCATTAATAAACATACTTCATAATTATTAAAAGAGACTGCCATAAGTTGGCTTCTCGGTAATAATTCATCATTGCTAGTGAATAAATAATTTTAAAATTTATACGCTTGAGAAATGCACGTGATATTAATACAGTGATTTGATTGATATGAATGGCTTCAGTTGGATCGTGGATGTCATGAGATTTATTAATACATTGTTAACACGAACCATTTATTTATATCAATCGGTCAACGAGTGAAACCTTCACTTTGAGCACTGCAAATTGTACCACTAAAAATAGGCATCCCCAAAACACTTTAACCTTTGTTAAACGTCAAATTGGGTTTTTATGTTTGTCAGTAATAATTGGAAGCTTTTAGAGCTATTTTTAAATTTTCCGCCCGAAATGTTATGTCCGCGCTGATTTTCCGAATTTTAAAACGTTTTTGACGAAAACATCCCGCATTGGAAAAGTTCGTTTCAGTACGCGGAAATTTGTAACGTTTGCTGGAGGTAAATATTTCCTGCGGGGCTCTAATAAATAGCCTCATTACTTTTCCCTCGCATTTCCCGATGACACTCTGTCCACATTCTGCGCGAATGTTACTTGAGATGTTGCTATGGTAACAACATAATGACGCGTTTGTCGCTCATTTCAGAGGATTCCCTCTAAATGAAATTCCTCCCTGTTCTTCATCGTTCCTTGTTATTCTGGTATCGCGCAATACTACACTGGGACTCTGACTTGGGACTCAGCCTTGGCATATTTCCATGTGATGCATTTCCTGCATGAAAAACACGTATCGCTTACAATAGATTCACAGTAGTCTACGTCTTTGTTGTATTCCTTTGAATGGCAATTCCGTGGCCGATATGCGAAGCAGTATGAATACAAATTCAATGCAGGTTAGAACTGCATCAAATGTATCAACCCTACATATTATCTAGTACCTACACATCGTAATATGGCGCGACTATTTAATCGGGGGGTGACTTTGATCATCGCAGATATCTATAATTCTCGCTACCACTTTATAATAAACAAATATGATTTTTTCGCTAATATACACTCAAAAAATATATTATAGGTATAGTTATTATTTTCTCGGATCAACAGTTATCATTATATGTTGAGATTTTCGCAGCAATATTGACCAATGAATCTGACCATCAAACATTTAAAAGCTGAATAAGCTCTTATCCATTTCTTCACGATTCATCGTTATAACGAGAGCAAACACTTAATATTCTTCCGACAAAAATAAGTGGGGTACACACGTCCGTCTGTATAATTGAACCCTTTTAGAGCCAATACTGGCTCCACCCCCCCTCGAGGCTTTATTGAGTATAACGAAACTGGCCGCCCTCCCACGCCACTTGTTTGGTTGGCTTTTAGGGGTAGGTCCCCCATATTTTATGGCCACTTCAATTTTTCCCTCTAAATTGATTATATATAAGGAACCTATATTTTCGAGATACGCCTTAAATAAGAGAGAAAACATTTCTTTTTTCATACACGGTGGAAGAACGTAGCTTACTTTCTTTAACCAGTAATTCCTGTTTTTATTTTGAGTAAAAATGTAATTCAATTTTTGGCTTCTGATGACGTTGGTTGTTGTTTTTTTTTAATTTTAAATATTTTTTTTAATTTTAAAAATTTGTTCATTCGTCTTCGTTGGATACAAAAAACTCCCCACCCAAACCTAACTGTCCAATACCTACTGATTTATTATTTTTTGGTGAAAAAAAGTCACCATAGGTCAAAATGCCAACTAGATTTCATACTCTCCGAAGAATCACTTTTAATAATTCGCAAATTACGATTAAATTGAAATGAATATTTTTTATGTATAATATGGATATAAAATTATAGGGATGAGTATTTGAGAGATTCAAGCGATGTCTGAACCATTTATTTTAATTTTAATTAAATTCACACCGGAGGTCTTATGGGAAACATCTGTCTTTAATAATACTGTGTGGAGAGTCCGCAGCGATACAGCATCCGGAAAAATGCAGTTGATTCTGGTATGGTCATTTCTATATTTTCATATAGAAAATATAGAAATTTTTCTATGATGTTTATGCAATAAGCAATATTTTTTTTAACATTGAATCGTACTAGATTTTTTATTATACTTAGAATTTTAGGCCAAGTTAATTTAAATCTACTTATAAATACTAACATTAAAACTACCTATATATATGAATGAATTATTCGTATTCCTGTTAAAAACAATGAACTTAACGAATGAATTGATAGGTTTCCTGATAAGCTTTTAGTAAAATACTAATGTATTGTCATGATGTCGGAATACATTTTCATAAAAATCCTTTAACATTTAAAAATATTTTACATTTTGTCGTTATATTTTATTAAGTTAAAGCAAGCGCTTGAATACGTGTTCCGACAATATTACGAATTTACTAATAGTTTATCAGGAAGTGATCTGCATTCCCATTTTTAACCAGGATAATTAAAGATTCGAAGAAATTTTTAATAAATCAGTTATATTAATTTTTCTGCGTGTATGTGAATAATGTAAGTACTTATCTATGTAAAATAATGTAAAAAAGTAAAGAGTTTAAATAAAAATTAAGTTAAATAAATATGAAGCCAATCTATCACATGAAAATTACATAATTGTTAAGTATATTAAAAAGTACAGAAAATAAATGTACAAGTATAAATGTTAATGAGTTTTTCTGAAAGTACTCTACAAATTCTGTAGAAAATCCATTACTGAAATATACAAAGAAAATCGTTAAAGACAAGAACTCATTTCCTTCTAGCTTTCTCATCAATTTATTTTCGTGTTAAGCTTCAGGAAGAGCATTTTCAGATGTTTTTCATTTATTTTTTAATTATGATTAGAGACGTAAACGAACGAGTTTTCGGGATTCAGGACAGTGGCTTTTATAAAAAAATTTAAACCCAAGAATGTTCGAATATCAGTACCACGTTCATTTTGCTTATTTTCGGAATGCAAAAAGAAGCAACGTGTACGAATATTACATTTCATAATTTGAAATAAAATCATTTAAACAAAATATTTTTAATTTAACTTAGGCGGTTTATTAAATTTATAATAGATTTTTTAAACATCGTTTAACATTCTTATTTGAATACAATTATTATTTTCTCTTTATTAATAAACAAACTAGATGGGGAGACATCGCAAAATAACCAATGGCAACCGTGGTGACTGGCAAACTTCATAAAATCAACTTGGCTGCCGTCAATGGCATAAGGTTAAACATACGTCGATATATATCTAGGAGCCTTTAGAATGAAAGCTCGCGGAACTATGTACAATGAACATCATCTCTGTATAAAAGCTACTAATAATAACAAACGGACTATCAATCAGTTTTCTAATTAAAAGGAATTTCGTAGAACAGTCAACTCAAAGAGCAGACCTCAATTTTGAATTATTAATTGGTCATACGCACGCCTACAATACTAGTCACACATCCCGCCACTGTCAAATCATCCGATATTTCTTATAATTGGACACAAAGAGACAATTAAATTCCGGATAGTTATTCTTATTGTATGTGTGAACTCCGAACGCTGTTGAAATAATTGAAACTCTATCGATGGATTGTGAACCATGGTTGCAGCATTGACTAAATTTATTTATGTAAAAGTAAGTAATTGAGTGAAATTTGGTTCACACGTTCATAGCTCAGTTTTTAAAATACAAATATGATTTAGTCTACACACTTCGTTTGGCTTGTAGAATAATGACATAAATTTTGTGTTTTTCGTCACAAAGTAATGCTTAACGTTGGTAGTTTACAAGAAACTGACGATGTGTTAATTCGGCTATAGCATCCAACAGCTTTAGATCGAAAATTTACTGGTCTGATAATTTATTTTTTATTTTTTTTATATTTACTCCACACAGGAGGCCCTGAAGAAAATAATTTCCCTCAGGGCCTATGTCATCTTTGGGGATGCTGTGTGGAGGGTCTTTTTGTGGAGAGGAAGGAGTGAACATGGGTCTTGAAGAGTCCCATGTTGTAGGAGGGAGGAAACACAGAGGCCGGCAGTTCGTTCCACAGCCGAGCTGTTGAACTTAAGAACGAATCGTAGAAGCGACCCGTTCTCATGTGACAAGTGTCAACTGTGTACAAATGTTGGGCGCGCGTTTGGTGTGTATCCCGACTACGCACCGGTGCCGAAGGGATCAATGACGCTAGTTCCTCAGAGCATCTTCCATTGTAATACCGATAGAACAAGGACAGCATACCTACCTGACGCCTGTGCTCTAAAGATTGCAGTCCGTTTGTTAAGATTGGGGAATCTATCAAACGGACCGCCCGTTTCTGCACAGAGTCAAGGGTTTTTTTCAGGTATTTTGGGGCTCCAGACCAGAGATGGCTGCCAAATTCGACAGTAGGGCGCACTTGCGATTTGTACAGGGTGAGCAGTTGTGTACTATTAAAGTATCTGCGGGCCCTGTACAGTACGCCCAGCTTCTGAGAGGCCAACTTTACTCTGGCTTCGATGGAGCCCCCGTACCTGAGCTGGTCACTTATAGTTACACCAAGCATATCAATGGAAGGTCCAAGCATATTAATGGAAGGCCATATGATGCCATAGTTTAATTACCCAGGGTATACGTTGTAAAATAATCTTGATATGAATAAAAAAATCATTTTTATTCATATCAAGATTATATATTAATATTAACGAGTATCTCATTTTAAAATTTATTCGTAGAAATACCCGATATTTACTGTTACTGTAGTCTGATTAAATTAAATATTCTAAGGCATTTTGATATCATTTTGTACCGGGAAGTCCATTCATATTACGCGTTCAATATCAATCGGCTGTGTTCACTGATGATTAGTTACTGATTAAACATCATTGTGAACCTACTTGGTATTGGTCGCATTGCTTGTAACAACGGAGCATTGACGACTGTCAATCTCAATAAATTTGCTGTATGTTTTAATCATTGTGTTTATGTCGTAAGGCATCTTATTAAAATCAATGACACCCTATATTTACTATTGCGAGTGTCGGAAAGTTTCAGATCTATTTTAATATTTTAAGGAGGTATGTAGGTACTCACATATATAATATGCTCAATCTAAAATCGTGTAGGTACTGGTATTTTATGAAAATAAAAAAAGAGTGTAACGAAATAACATGTATGAATTATATTTGTGAAAATATTTTTGTTTTCATACACGGGTGGAATTATAGAAATCCAGAATAAAACAAGAGTTCAATAATTATTCTTTTGACAGCAAAACTCAGAGTAACCATTGACTTTTGTTTCAAATTTAGTTTGTTAAATTTTCTAAAATTAAAACGCTTAAGCTTTTAGATTTTCGACGATAGCAGGTAGGTTATATAATTAATTGAGGTTGAAAATTAATCATTTATTGTGGATAACTTTATTTATTAACACCCTCTTTATAGGTTTTTACATATGAATATTAATAATTATTACACATAACTGAACTGCTTCAGTAACTATCTCTCGTATTGTTTGTTTGGTGAAAAAGTGAAGATGTCCACTGACTCGGTATAATAATTTCCTTTTATTAATATTCTGGGTAACGAGGAATGCTGTTGTTATTCCACGAATATCTGCACTGAAATAAATCCCGATTTCTAGTATTACGTAGTGAAATCCGAAAGCTTACCGAATGCAAGTAATTGTGAACTATCAAATACATCATTTAGAGCTTTGTATAGAAATACTAAGTTCGTGAAAATACCAGTACCTAATACGCATATTGTTTTATGAGGATAAGACACAAACTCGATAATCATTAATAGATGAATACAACAGGAGATAGAAAGAAAGAAGCAACAGCTGAGTTGGACATTGAAAATAACAATGGAGGGAATGGAACAATCTCACAGCGTTATCAATTACTCTGGGTGATCAAAACAAAACAATGTACACAAAGTGACTGTGATTTATCTTATAATGTTCCATCTCGGCATCAAAATGGAAACTATAAAAGTTTGTGTTGTCCTATGAAATTTCAGAATATAATAATATTTTATGAAAGTGATTAATATAATAATGACGTAATCATTTATTGGGTTGACTCATAAAGAAATTCAAGAAAAAACATGTCGGCCCTGGTATTTTATTACTATTTTTTATCGTTTGCTTATTTTTTTAGGATACATACTTTTTTCCGAGGTGTTGGCACTACTGCGTATAACCTTCAGATGCAAAACATTCTTGCAAACGAGATTTGCTATTCAAAAAACATTTAATGATTTACTAAAAGTTTTTGTTATCATAAAAAAGGCTTTAGTAGCTAAGTTAGAAAAAAAAACAATTTGATATTTTAACGACGTTCAAAATCCAGTGTTGAATCCATTTTAAGACATTGGTGATATAGTAAAACATAAAAATGTTTTAGATAAAAAAAATCTGAATAAATTGCTCGAAAAATACTTTGCTGTGGTGGCTGCAAAAACTTTCTTGTTAGAATTATTACGCCAATTATAAAAGCACATTTGAATAAACAACCGTGAAGAAACAATATATAGATATCCCCTTTAATGTGTTTGTAGGTTAGAACCATGCTTAAATGAAATTCATGAAAACGTTTTACATTAGCAAGTTCTTTCTGAGCGATTTGCTGCCTCATAGCCCAGACGAAATTAAAAAATACGTGACATTCCGCAATAAAAAAAACTTTTTCCTTTTGAATTTACACGGATATACAATTCTTCAAAGGATCTTAGTATAAAAGGCGTGGTCAAAGTTATTTTTTACCAGCAAAGGAGCGAAAACAACCTTCACTTTTTTTCCTTACGTTTTCTTTGTCTTTGTTATTTATGACCATGTAGGGGTATTATTTCAGCCCTCTATTATATTTTGAATATAATGTTTTCAGAAATTGGTTTCTAGTAGATATTAAAGACCATTCGTTTTACGTAACATAATGTAGAGTCAACGCACGTTTATAAGATACCCGGGTATGTGATAGTTCACGTTTTCCTTGCTCAATAAATAATATACTTTCTTACTATTCAAATTTATTTTTGGGTGAAACTTTCGAAATAAAAACACAAACAATTATGCTTAAACGTATATAGGTACATTACAGGTAAATACAAGGCGAACATAATAGGGTTAGTGCAGTTCTTATAAACGTGCTATTCTCTCCGTGGTCTTTATTAATTTTCTTTAGTCACATTTGAATGTGTCGCCAGTTTTTCAGCTTTTTCATATTCATTAATAAATCCTAACTTGATACTGTGTAAATAAATAGGTATATGTCAATCTTATTGATAATAACATAAAAGCTGTCATTGATAAATCGTATCCCCGCTTAATACGTTGCCGTATGTATTCCAAAATAAGATAATGTGCTTTGAAGTTTCCGTATTTCATGTTATATTAAGAACTACGTGGATATATAAAAAAAAATAACATTTTTCATATGGGTATTACAATTTTAATGTATATAACCATGTTAGTGATGTAGCACGCTGTGTGTTCTTTCAAGGTGTAATGTTTTCCCGTCCCCCCTTATGTTCTCGTTAACGGATTAATATTTTGCTCGTTTGATTTGGCTCTTCTCGCGGTTTATCAACCCTTCAATCTTAACGAATTAATATGTCACGTTGTGTCAATTTTTTGTTTCGACAGGGATTAATTCATTGAAGGATCCTTTTAATTGGTTGTGGTAACTTTGGTTCTTTTTAGATGAGGCGTGTTACATTCTGTATGGTTTGAAAATAAGACAATGACCGACTACCCCGATTTTAACTACCTTTTCCTACCTTGTTTGCTCGCCCAAACGTTTCCGGTTGCTGCAGTTGATAATGTGCTAATATAATGAGACAATTAATTACAAATTAAGTACATAAAATTCACTATAGACAATTCAATTCAAGATGCACAAGATTCTAAGTTAATGATTTGACTATGGATTGTTAGTTTTGTGAGTTATTTCTATGAGTAGGTATTTTCGGGAATAGCTAGAGACAAAACATGTGTTGCTTTCGATTGGTCTCCGTCCAAATCCCACCCATCAACGTGACCAGCTCGAGAGCAGCCAAGTTGATGGTCCAATCCCAACACCTCCAGAAATGAATTGAATATCGCTCAGCGACAGATGAGATAATGACATGTTTTGCCTCCTGCCGGAGGGTGATGAAGGTGGAATGTGGGTCCTTGGTGGTAGCTGTTGATGTTGATGTTGATGATGAATGATGAAGATTCATCTTATACCGTTAGGTACAAGGGGCTGCTCCGGTCCGGTGGCATGATAGCCTGGTGTCAGGAACCATTTGGGCCACGTGGGTAGCGCGAGGTTTAGGTCGCGTCAACCTCCCCCAAATCGATGATGAGTTGAGCTTCGCCAGCATGCCGAAAATTAGGAGTCCACTCTACTAACCTCAAACATAAACATATACTGAAGTGGTTTGCATCAGCAACGTCAGGAGTTCGGGAGTCCCGTGAACACCCCTCTGGTTTACGCTCGTAAGGATAATGATGAATTCAGCTTCAGTTTGTTCGACTTCGCCTCTGCAGTCACGCTACTCCAAATAGCTCCTGGCTCCAGTCTATACAGCTTCTCGTTCCAGTAGAGGTAATGACACATATTTATCATATGTACAATACAGAACATACTTCAAGTCTTTCGTCCACACTCAAAATAGTCATGTCAATATTTAATTTGGATGAGGGCGTCCATCCGACATAACGAATGTTTCCTAGACGGGAGATTTTACCCCACTTCAAAGTCATGGTCACTCGCTCTATCGTTTGTTACCCTCCGTTCGCTTCAAATATCAAAGAATGGTAGAAATTGATATCCTCGACTTCCGGCGCTAAGGATCAGGGATACTGGAATCATCAGGTCGTGAATCTGAAATCATCCGATCTCCGTCAGCTCAAACGGTTTCAGTCGGAGTCAATTTCCAACCTAATTCTGGATGACTTCTCCTCCTATAGTGGGGTAAATACTTATTGAATTTGACAGGAAGGACGTCAGAAAGCGCCGAAACAACTTCATATTAGTCACGATCCCTTCGTTCTGTCAGCGAGAAAATCCTCCTCACACGCCAGCCAAGAATAGCATAGCCCTTATCCGCTTTGTTCCTTCGTCTACCAGCTAACTCAAGTAGGAAAGCCCATTAGCAATTTTCGTTCCCTTCGATCTGAACTCAGTGAAAGCGTCCTCTCACCAGCTGAAAATACTCGAAACAGGGGTCTATTCCAGGTGACTATCTAAGGCTGGTCCGCCAACACCTTCGACAGAAACCGGTGCTTGTACGGGAATAACTCAACCACACCAATAGCAGGGGAAAAAGCCGGCGCTGCTATACTAAAATAGACGTTATATCGGTATCCAGGGTTATCGACTTTGCTAACACAAGAGTCCCTATTAGGCAAGCCAAATTACAAATTTCGTTCCCTTCGCTTTTGTCGCTTTGGTAAGATAGGACAGCCTACGGAAAATTCGTACACTCCGTCCCCGTCAAACTTATGAAAAATGAAAATCTCACTTCATAGAATAGGAATGCCAGACAGATGAATTCTCCCGGCGGCTAGCTGTAACCCGCTGCGTTATCCCGATTCAAAAATGAATGAAAAGAGTGATGTTTGAATAAGTTATATTTAATTAAATATATTTTATGAATTCCGTATAACCTAATCGTTAAATATTATTACTGGAGAATTATTAAATCATCTTAAATTGCAGAAAACAAAATTGTCTAGCTCATAAACAATGTCTATTGTTGAATGATCTTAAGCGGCTTCAGGGTAACCGCTCTTAGTCCTTTTGTAATCGCCAAGACCCGGTCACTTCAATGCATTAGGTGATTTATGGCCTCCCTTGCTAACAGGTCCGGACCTATAGTGCTCAAGTTAAATACCCTTACTTCAAAATACAATTGGATTATTCGGTTTACATTAAGGAAATAAGTGTTAATAATTAGATTATAATAGACTTACCGATACATCTTAGTGTCAACAATCCAAATAATTAAAAAAAACAAACACAGTCACATGCAGAAAACTCATGCTGTTAGAAAACCGCACCTTCTAAACTAAATGATTTTAGCCGTGTTCGCGTCCCGACGATTAATTCTTGTTGACGCGCTTCCTAGTTTTACTAACTCGACTATCTTAAAACGCTGACCGATCCTGATTATTCCTGACCGTCTCCCAGACCTTGAAACTCTGACCCCCTTGACTTTATTTCCCGCCTCCCAAAGTTTTCAAACTGGCTATCTTGAACCGCTTTTTCTAACCACCGACTATCGACTTCCTTCCCCCGTTCTTCAACGCTGACCGTCTCCCCGCCCGGGCTCATTAACCACGACTATCGACTTGCTTCTTCCGACCTTCAACGCTAACTGTCTTGAACCGCTTTTTCTAACCACGACTATCGACTTCCTCCTTCCGATCTTCAACGCTAACTGTCCCGACCTTCTCATTAACCACGACTATCGACTTCCTCCTTCCGATCTTCAACGCTAACTGTCTCGACCGTCTCATTAACCACGACTATCGACTTCCTCCTTCCGATCTTCAACGCTAACTGTCCCGACCGTCTCCCCGCGCTTTCAAATCCAGACTCCCAAAAACTGACTACCCGCCCGCGCTCCTTAACCACGACTATCGACTTGCTTCTTCCGACCTTCAACGCTGACTGCCTTGACCGTCTCCCCGCGCTTTCAAATCCAGACTCCCCCTTCTCAAACCAACCCCCCAAATCACCATATGCGATTTCTAATTTATGTTCTTTTGAATTCTGAATGCTTTTTGTTTTCAAAAGACAGAAATGCACTAAAGGAACACATCAATTATGGCCCTAGAACCTGTCACATTAATTTTAAATCGTTTCAAAACCAATAAATTGTTACTTCTCCAGTAAAGTCTAATTCTTTGTTCAAAGGATGAAACTTGACTACCCCCAGTCCAGTGGCGTGTTGGCCCACCAGCATTTTAGCTCGGCTTACTATTATCAACCACCATCACGGAGGTCTCTGCCGATACAGTGCATGTTCCTTTTTTTTTTTTCTCTACCCTAATAAATCTAAACACTTGTTTTAAAATCAGTTGTCCAACATCTGGTAATCTCCTATGTCGTGAGACCAACTGAAAATTTCTTTCCCACCATAATTAAACTTCAAATAAAAATTTATCCCAGGGCGAGTCCATCACAGCTCCCTTCTGGAAAAATGATAGTGGGAGTAGATACGGAGATAAGCTATTGTCAGCTATTATTGTTCCATCAACTTAGCAGCAGAACACGTTTGAACTCGCCAATAATACTTTTTTTTTTTTCCAAACCTTCCTAGGTTTCACTTGCTCCCCACTACCCTGTTCTTGTTGCTAAAATTGTTAAAATTCCTAATCCCTTTTACTTTTTATTTTATTTATTTTTTTATATATATTTATCTTTTTTTCTACGAAAGATTTCCCAATCCGCCCCTGTCTCACTTGACGTTCTTATTTTTTTTTTTTTTTCTTGGCCGCACGCTATCAGTTAAACCTCTGGTAGGTCCGTTATGGGGCCCTTTTGTTAACTTTTTGTGTGTTCCTGCCGTTGTTAATTGTTTTATGACTGAGCATACAGTAACCGAGATCTTGAGAGTTATTTCGCATTTTTAAGCGTCGGGTAATTTGTTTAGATTTTTTTTAATTCATGTGAATAGGACTCCTTCTATATGAACAATCTATTAGTGTACCTATATGTTTTGCGGTAATTCAGTTCCGTCTAATTTGAGTGGATAATCTCTTTACCAATTTAATTGATAAATTATTTCTCGTAAAACCGTGTGCCTTATTTCCTATTCCTCCATACAGGATGCCTGATAATAATAATTATTATTATTGAATAATTTATATAGCGCCGTTTTCGTGAAAAGCTAACTCAAGGAACCTAATATTGTAGTAGCTACTAATATTTTGATAAGAGTTTTGTTGAACAACTATGTCGTATTATAGGAAAAAGAAGTGTGGAGGGGGAGGGGAAGGGAAAAGGGGTAAACTATACAAATGAAATCTCTTTCAAACTACGCTGTCTTACATTAGCCAAACAATAACGGTGAATGGTGATCAGAACTCAAACATTGACCTCAGCGTGTCTTAGGCTATACTCTAATAGCTGGCGACCCACTTCTCAAAGGTACCGTGACCTACCAGAACCCACCACGCCTGAAGGAAAACGAATTGAGACTTCCCAACACTTCCAGATACTGTTCCAGCGTATTCACTTCTGTGAACCTACTTTACTGTCTCTAAATGGGGAAAGTAATTGCATCCCATATCACGATGCTTACGCGAAAATGTGTCATGTAAGTTTCGTCTGATGAAGCCCTCCTTCCACGTGCTGTCAGACCTACACTTCACCTCTTAGAATCTGTTGTAATTAAGCCAAGATTGCGTTGGCTTACATCAGGTTCCAGGTCGACGCCATTGGAGTATTTGATAGAACTTTAACGGGTTTATTCCTACGGAATATCGCGCGAACATCTCTTCCACATAACCTTGCAGGAACCTCGCAGGTCACCTTCAGCTAGACGCCTCCAACAGCGAATTACGCTCTTTTCATCCCAGAGTCACTCATGCCTTCTCACCCTGTCTGTCATTCCCTTTTTCATTGCATAAAACCGCGAAAGAGTGAAGCTTTCAGTATGCCGCGCTGATCCGCTCAGTTCACGCTGGCGTCTTCGTCCACGCGATAGCGCAGGAAAAAAAACCATTTCTGCTTGCTAATATTTGTGTGATATTATTACAGCGAAACTATCTAATTCTCCAATTATGAAGTTTAATCGTTGGTCGAAAATCGGGACAGGGAAAGGTTTAGTAATGTTGATGACACTACCGAGGTAATTAATGTTGATTCGATGGGGAGTCTGAAAATTATCAGGGAAACCCTAGGTATAAATATGTTTATATGTATACATTTTTTTTTTTCACGAACCCTTTATTCATAATACGCAACTTTTATTGTTCACTGAATTTTTTCTAACATTTCAAGATAATATAAATCTGTTCCGTCGACCCACTTATAAATGGTCAAGTTCATAATAAGTGACGTAATAAGCTATTATTTGGTTTTGTCCCCCCCGGGAAGAGGCTCCGGTCTAGTAGTACAATACATCTTTGTTTAGATTTTACAACCGCCTTAACTTTCTCACCGTACGTATTATTGACTTTAAAATGTTTTGTTTAAATTGCACTCTCCCTTCAAAGTTGAACTTCAAAAAAAAACTGTTATCATAAGTGATTTTTTTTTGTTGTCCCTGGTTTTCTACCCCCAAAGTAACACGGGTATGTGCCTAGCATGGTGGTCGAAAAAATACTAAATGCATTTAATAAATAATTTCAATGAATAAGGAAACATAAAAAAAGGTTTTATCTGTTAATTCAGTCCTTATCGGAGGTTGGACATCAGCCTCTAGAATGAACTGGGTTTGTGTCTACTACTTGAAGAAACTATTTTCTCCCTCCACAATGTAATACCTTTAATAACTATGTCTTATCGGAGGTTGGATGACAATACAAAATTTTGTTTTACAATTTTATTTAAAATTTAAATAATCTAATTTATTCCCTACTGATAAATTCACGGATATTTTTATTACGGATACAATTTTATTTAAAATTTAAATAAACTAATTTATTCTCTGCTTATAATTCACAGATATTTTTATTTCGGATAATTTGCATTTAAAGCAAATAAACTAATGCGCTGGTTTAGGTCTACTACTGAAGGAACTATTTTCTCCCTCCACAATGTAATACCTTTAATAACTATGTCTTATCGGAGGTTGGATGACAATACAAAATTTTGTTTTACAATTTTATTTAAAATTTAAATAATCTAATTTATTCCCGACTGATAAATTCACGGATATTTAGCATTTAAAGCAAATAAACTAATGCGCTGGTGTTAGGTCTACTACTGAAGGGACTATTTTCTCCCTCCACAATGTAATACCTTTACTCACTGTGTCCTATCGGAGGTTGGATAACATCATAAAATTTCGTTCGTATATTTTTATTTGGAATTTAAATAAACTGATTTTTACCCTACTGATAAATTCACGTATAGCTCAACTATTATTGTAGAAATTCACTACCTTCCGCAGTTTTGTATTTAAAATACTGAACTGTTAGCCCTGGCTTTTTTTATATATTTTTTTTCATTGTCTTGAACCAAACAGAATGTAAAACATTTTAAAACCCCACCTCCTGGTCACGGCACCACTGTAATGTTTTCCCGTCCCCCCTTATGTTCTCGTTAACGGATTAATATTTTGCTCGTTTGATTTGGCTCTTCTCGCGGTTTATCAACCCTTCAATCTTAACGAATTAATATGTCACGTTGTGTCAATTTTTTGTTTCGACAGGGATTAATTCATTGAAGGATCCTTTTAATTGGTTGTGGTAACTTTGGTTCTTTTTAGATGAGGCGTGTTACATTCTGTATGGTTTGAAAATAAGACAATGACCGACTACCCCGATTTTAACTACCTTTTCCTACCTTGTTTGCTCGCCCAAACGTTTCCGGTTGCTGCAGTTGATAATGTGCTAATATAATGAGACAATTAATTACAAATTAAGTACATAAAATTCACTATAGACAATTCAATTCAAGATGCACAAGATTCTAAGTTAATGATTTGACTATGGATTGTTAGTTTTGTGAGTTATTTCTATGAGTAGGTATTTTCGGGAATAGCTAGAGACAAAACATGTGTTGCTTTCGATTGGTCTCCGTCCAAATCCCACCCATCAACGTGACCAGCTCGAGAGCAGCCAAGTTGATGGTCCAATCCCAACACCTCCAGAAATGAATTGAATATCGCTCAGCGACAGATGAGATAATGACATGTTTTGCCTCCTGCCGGAGGGTGATGAAGGTGGAATGTGGGTCCTTGGTGGTAGCTGTTGATGTTGATGTTGATGATGAATGATGAAGATTCATCTTATACCGTTAGGTACAAGGGGCTGCTCCGGTCCGGTGGCATGATAGCCTGGTGTCAGGAACCATTTGGGCCACGTGGGTAGCGCGAGGTTTAGGTCGCGTCAACCTCCCCCAAATCGATGATGAGTTGAGCTTCGCCAGCATGCCGAAAATTAGGAGTCCACTCTACTAACCTCAAACATAAACATATACTGAAGTGGTTTGCATCAGCAACGTCAGGAGTTCGGGAGTCCCGTGAACACCCCTCTGGTTTACGCTCGTAAGGATAATGATGAATTCAGCTTCAGTTTGTTCGACTTCGCCTCTGCAGTCACGCTACTCCAAATAGCTCCTGGCTCCAGTCTATACAGCTTCTCGTTCCAGTAGAGGTAATGACACATATTTATCATATGTACAATACAGAACATACTTCAAGTCTTTCGTCCACACTCAAAATAGTCATGTCAATATTTAATTTGGATGAGGGCGTCCATCCGACATAACGAATGTTTCCTAGACGGGAGATTTTACCCCACTTCAAAGTCATGGTCACTCGCTCTATCGTTTGTTACCCTCCGTTCGCTTCAAATATCAAAGAATGGTAGAAATTGATATCCTCGACTTCCGGCGCTAAGGATCAGGGATACTGGAATCATCAGGTCGTGAATCTGAAATCATCCGATCTCCGTCAGCTCAAACGGTTTCAGTCGGAGTCAATTTCCAACCTAATTCTGGATGACTTCTCCTCCTATAGTGGGGTAAATACTTATTGAATTTGACAGGAAGGACGTCAGAAAGCGCCGAAACAACTTCATATTAGTCACGATCCCTTCGTTCTGTCAGCGAGAAAATCCTCTTCACACGCCAGCCAAGAATAGCATAGCCCTTATCCGCTTTGTTCCTTCGTCTACCAGCTAACTCAAGTAGGAAAGCCCATTAGCAATTTTCGTTCCCTTCGATCTGAACTCAGTGAAAGCGTCCTCTCACCAGCTGAAAATACTCGAAACAGGGGTCTATTCCAGGTGACTATCTAAGGCTGGTCCGCCAACACCTTCGACAGAAACCGGTGCTTGTACGGGAATAACTCAACCACACCAATAGCAGGGGAAAAAGCCGGCGCTGCTATACTAAAATAGACGTTATATCGGTATCCAGGGTTATCGACTTTGCTAACACAAGAGTCCCTATTAGGCAAGCCAAATTACAAATTTCGTTCCCTTCGCTTTTGTCGCTTTGGTAAGATAGGACAGCCTACGGAAAATTCGTACACTCCGTCCCCGTCAAACTTATGAAAAATGAAAATCTCACTTCATAGAATAGGAATGCCAGACAGATGAATTCTCCCGGCGGCTAGCTGTAACCCGCTGCGTTATCCCGATTCAAAAATGAATGAAAAGAGTGATGTTTGAATAAGTTATATTTAATTAAATATATTTTATGAATTCCGTATAACCTAATCGTTAAATATTATTACTGGAGAATTATTAAATCATCTTAAATTGCAGAAAACAAAATTGTCTAGCTCATAAACAATGTCTATTGTTGAATGATCTTAAGCGGCTTCAGGGTAACCGCTCTTAGTCCTTTTGTAATCGCCAAGACCCGGTCACTTCAATGCATTAGGTGATTTATGGCCTCCCTTGCTAACAGGTCCGGACCTATAGTGCTCAAGTTAAATACCCTTACTTCAAAATACAATTGGATTATTCGGTTTACATTAAGGAAATAAGTGTTAATAATTAGATTATAATAGACTTACCGATACATCTTAGTGTCAACAATCCAAATAATTAAAAAAAACAAACACAGTCACATGCAGAAAACTCATGCTGTTAGAAAACCGCACCTTCTACACTAAATGATTTTAGCCGTGTTCGCGTCCCGACGATTAATTCTTGTTGACGCGCTTCCTAGTTTTACTAACTCGACTATCTTAAAACGCTGACCGATCCTGATTATTCCTGACCGTCTCCCAGACCTTGAAACTCTGACCCCCTTGACTTTATTTCCCGCCTCCCAAAGTTTTCAAACTGGCTATCTTGAACCGCTTTTTCTAACCACCGACTATCGACTTCCTTCCCCCGTTCTTCAACGCTGACCGTCTCCCCGCCCGGGCTCATTAACCACGACTATCGACTTGCTTCTTCCGACCTTCAACGCTAACTGTCTTGAACCGCTTTTTCTAACCACGACTATCGACTTCCTCCTTCCGATCTTCAACGCTAACTGTCCCGACCTTCTCATTAACCACGACTATCGACTTCCTCCTTCCGATCTTCAACGCTAACTGTCTCGACCGTCTCATTAACCACGACTATCGACTTCCTCCTTCCGATCTTCAACGCTAACTGTCCCGACCGTCTCCCCGCGCTTTCAAATCCAGACTCCCAAAAACTGACTACCCGCCCGCGCTCCTTAACCACGACTATCGACTTGCTTCTTCCGACCTTCAACGCTGACTGCCTTGACCGTCTCCCCGCGCTTTCAAATCCAGACTCCCCCTTCTCAAACCAACCCCCCAAATCACCATATGCGATTTCTAATTTATGTTCTTTTGAATTCTGAATGCTTTTTGTTTTCAAAAGACAGAAATGCACTAAAGGAACACATCAATTATGGCCCTAGAACCTGTCACATTAATTTTAAATCGTTTCAAAACCAATAAATTGTTACTTCTCCAGTAAAGTCTAATTCTTTGTTCAAAGGATGAAACTTGACTACCCCCAGTCCAGTGGCGTGTTGGCCCACCAGCATTTTAGCTCGGCTTACTATTATCAACCACCATCACGGAGGTCTCTGCCGATACAGTGCATGTTCCTTTTTTTTTTTTCTCTACCCTAATAAATCTAAACACTTGTTTTAAAATCAGTTGTCCAACATCTGGTAATCTCCTATGTCGTGAGACCAACTGAAAATTTCTTTCCCACCATAATTAAACTTCAAATAAAAATTTATCCCAGGGCGAGTCCATCACAAAGGCTATAAGATCAAACGTATTACCTACCCACGGAATTAAAAACACCAGTTTTTTAAACTTATATTTTAGTTATGTTCTTAAAAAATTCGAAAAGTCCCCGTACAAATATAAGTTATATTCTAAATATATTATGTTCTTATTTTTTATTGGTAAATTCAAAACACCAGATTTTGACATTTAGGTATTAGTTGCAAAACGGGAATCCAAAAAGTACCGGTCCAAATATTATATATTAAATTGTATAGATTTTATTGCGTATTTGAATGAAAAATTAATATATCTCTCTTTTCTTTTCAGCTACAGTTTGTTCATCTCGACAATTTCAGTGCGCGAACGGGAAGTGTATACCCCTGTCATGGGTGTGCGAGGGAGAAGACGACTGCGGCGATAACTCGGACGAGAATCCGGAGGAATGCAAAGGTAACGATCACTTTCAGCCACTCCAAGTCACTCTTATCATTTCAAAACACCCGAGAATTTCTGCACCAAATTAAGACACTGAAAATACTATGAAAGTGGTTCCGTTGAAGTAGCGATACGAACTCCGTGACTGAGCGCGAACTGTTTTGGTTTAAGTTTGTGTTTCGTTTTTTTTGTCAGCAGGTTAATTTAAAACAGATTTTAATTATTTGCATAATTTACACAAAAGGCCTTACTAATAAACGTTGTATGGTAAATGATTATTTATCATCTGCGTATCAGTAGGAGGTAAACTTTTGGAGTGTATTGGATTCGAATTGTATTATTTGGACTCCGTACGAAGCATCTCTTATTTTGAAAATTTAACAAATTTCATTGAAAATCCATCGCTTTATTTTTTAATTTGCCTCTCCATGGAGCGTATCCTTATTTACATCCAGCTTATTTTATTCTATGTATGACTAACTACCATTCATTAGAAACCCATTGATATATTTTTTTATTCAAATATATAATTTAATTAATCAACAGCCCCGGATCGAACAGCGAGATACTGGCACAAATCGTTATGTCTGTACTGAAGTCTCGAGAGCGATATGATGGATAACAAAATCCACGTATTATTTGAAACTTATGAAGATTTGTGACAGGCAAGGCTGTGTCAAATGACAATTCAATTTCATCATGGGCTGATGAAAATAAATTATTTATTTTGCAATAATAATAATTGTCACTATGTCATATACACCTTCGAGAAACCCCAAAAAATTTTATTATTGTTTTAAAAAAGATATATTGTTTAAAAAAAGATATATTGTCTCCAGCAAAATCCATCAAGGACCTAGGGGTAGTCTTTGATCCAAAACTAATGTTTTCAGATCATATACTTTAGTCGACATTATCATGCTACAAGCAATTATAACTATAGGTATAAATTATAAGCGTTTTGCAAACCGTTTTACAATCCCGAATCAATTACAACTATTTGTATTGCATTATACGGTATAAAATTGGATACGCCTCAACTGCACTGTCTGTTTTACTGCATGAAGTATAAGGGGTAAATTAATGAACAATTCACACTAATGAAAATTTCTCAAAGTTATGTGAGCCATCGCAAACAAGTCAGCAAACTACACGTACATCCAGTATTATATAATGAGAATATAACCTTAGAATATTGTACTAAATTACACCCAACGTACGCACATAGCCTGGTGGGACAGGTGTAATGCATACAGCCTTAATGAAACCGACGCCCTCGGAGAAGTCAGTCATTGTACGTCCCATACAAGGGGACAACGAAACTAGGGGAGGTTTACGGAGTAACGCAACGAACTCATATTTCGCCTGAAAGATTGCATCCGACATTGATCTAGGTAGTCATTGTATTGGATAGAAAATGGTCTCACAATTCCTTTTACCAAACATTTATTATTTCGGAGTGAAAAATCATTCCCAAAACCACTAACACTATTTAACCCCCGGGGCCTAGACAAAATAATTTCAGGTGATCGAAATATTCTCGCTTGACATTCAATTTAAAATAGGTTCGTTGATTTTAACATACCTACCAAAAAACTTAACAAGGTTTTTTTAATATATTGTCAGTTTTTGATTTAAACCGACATTTTTAAATGCAATTAAAAATATTAAAATTTTGAACCCAAACATAGCAAAAGTTTTAAAACTTAAAAAAGCACAATTAATTAGTTAAACTATTGTATAGGTTATTGTCATTTCACTTTTTTTTCGTTTTGTATAAAAGAAAATTATCAAACCTTGACCGGGTGAACCGTCTGCGGTTGCTCATTTCTTATTTAAAATTATACGAGAGCGTAAATGATAAAAAATTTAATGCAAAGAGGAAGCTTGGTGTACTCTCTTTATAAACAAATCTGTTTATATTATATGTCTAACTATAATAGTTAAAGAGATATAACGAGATTTATGTGGACTTGCTAGTTGGTGACAGATATAGCACTAAGTGGCCCGAGTGGTATAAAGAAAGTATTACGAGATAAGAAAGCTTACAAATTGCAGCGGCTAGTTGATTAGTTCATTGTTCAAGATGTTTGCTACATTTTTATCATTTACTTATGTTCCAAGACTAAATTCGTCACGTAATGTTACTTTTTATTTAATTGTTTTGCGGAAAATGAGTTAATTTCTTTTTTACTTATAAAGTATCCATACAATTTCATAAAAAGACTTAAGTGTGATTTAAACCAGTCGAATTTATACTGGAGGTCATTTTGAACGCACTAAAAAGCCTATAGCATATTTGATTGAATGGAGCAAACGGTGTGCTTTAAGTTTGAGTTTGATATAATTATACGCAAGTTCAAAACAATATTTTTACCACGAAGTTCCTATTACGAATTTGAGATATTCATGACTTCTTGATATTTTGGTTATAATTTATTATTAATGGCGTTTTATTTGCAATTTGAACTGGCAGCGCGACAGAGAGATAGGAACGTGCTAGGTAGATCTAGTATAATTTACAACGAGCGAGCTTTATTACTCCCCGGGGAACTCTTATGGAATAAATTCATGCACTACTTTATCCGCTAGGCTTGATCCACTGATGCGCTTAGCTAACATGTCCCCTAAGTACTATCACGCTAAAGATCATGCTATCAAATCAGATACGAACGATTAAGTCTTTCTAGAAATTAATGGTAGTATAAGTACCCACCTCCGATTTCCCATCTTCGTAAACAAGACCCCTGCGAAAGGGCTGCTAACCTGGTTATCTAATATACGAGACATGTCGTGTTTCATTTTCAAACGTGATTTTAAGAGTGGTTATATAAATAAAGTGATAATGCAAAAAAATACACTGATTGTATTTTTTAAAGTTTTAACAATAACACTTTTAAAACTAACTAACCATCGTCGTACGCAGAGAGGACGGACCGCCAAACAACTTCAAACATTCTAAGCGTACCTTTCTTAATATTACTCATTACGCTTACATCAGCCTTTTTCTTATTTCAAGTAAACGATATATTTTTTTAAATTATAGGTGATAAGCACTAAAAAAATATTTTAGAATTAAGGATTTCGAATATAATTCAGTTTTCATCGATGAAAAAACAACATACTGCCATTTTTCTATTAAGTTTGATTCCAGCGCGTTCTAGAAGTATTCTTAGAATTTGTCGGATTTTGAAAAGTTTTTGGTATTCTTTCTGCCGACGACGTATAAATAAATAATCATTGAAGAAGACATGACGGAAGCTAGAGATAAAATATTTAGAAAGAAACTCGGTAAAAAACACACTGTTGTATTTGTGTCAATTCGGTAAGCCGCTGTTTCAAAGGGTAATTTTAGCCCTCTGTCCTCTGCTCATTATTATGAGAGTGAAAGGGATATTTGATGAAAATTAGAGACATTTATTTATTTCAAAAGCAGGCAACCTATTTGTATTTTAATTCACATGTATTTTTTATGCTGGACCCTTCCACAGAATCAGTGTCTTTGTGTCTCTAATTACTGGATTATCCGAAATAACTGTTGGCGCTTATTGATAAAATGGCGTGTGGATCGGGCGGGTAAACAAGGAGATAAGCAAATTTCCCATTTCCCACCCCATGTACAAACAACGGCCGCTTATTATTCCAGGGATGTATCTAATTTTGAAAGTTGCGCCATGTGCCGCCCTCAGAAATCCCGCGATGATCCGATGAGGGGAGACAATGGAGATTTGCTTGAACTTTCCCTCGATATGTTTGTGTAAACAAGTTTCGGGAATATTGTTATGCCGGCGGCAAATTTCGCGGCGAAAGTATTCGCGAAAGTACCGCCATTTCCCGTTTTTTGTGAAGCCACAACTCAGTCCCGCCATAAGGCGATTCTGCCCGTTGCGTGCTTTCGATCTTTTTAAGGCGAGATCCTAAAAAATCCCAAATATTCTTGAAAATCTTTAAAGGGCTCTCCATTTATCGCGGACTTACCGCGAGCTCCAAACTTTTCGCGGGGAATATTTAAACAACACGTTCTTGAAAGGATAACCAAACTCTTTTGGGGAATTTGCATTTTTTATAAATTAACGCAGATAAAGTTGAAGGGAAGTGTTTTTCAAATTAAATACATATTTTTTGTTAAGGAAAACATTATAATTTCTGTGAAAATAATATCTACGGATACTTTATTTTTTATTTTTTAACAGAAAATAATGAGTACTTCTTTGGAATGTCACGCAGTGCGGTATTAGCATAACATCAACCATATCCAAGTAAACTTTGTCCTTTAATAATGTATTCACCTCACCGGGCCTTGTTAATGCTTCTGTCCCTAGAGAATTCCCAAGACTAATTTCAACGAATCTCTCCTTACTTAAACTGGCATTAAATCATAAAACAGTAACCGATTGATGAATTTTTAATTCTTCCTGTGCTGCTAAAACATAGAATTCGATACGAGCGTCACAAAATCAGAAGACTTATGTCATATCTTCAAAGAACAGGGAGAGATCATCATTGATTTATGTCACGTGAAATTGGTCACTGCTGGCACCGCGGGGTTCTAAGAAAACTAGTAGAAAGATTTATAAAATTTTTAACACATTTTAAAAATATTTTCCGAGAAGTAAAAACAATTGATTTAGTTTTCAAACATTTTGGTTGAGAAAAAAATATATTTTGCATTGTTTAAAATCCTCATATTTCTTATTCTTCCCCCATAAATTAGTTCACTTCATTTTCATACCCCTTGTGCACGGAAAGAAAATATTCGAAATTTCTGGCTACCCTTTTCTTTTACGACTGTTTATTTTGTCGACGTTATTCACATTCTTTTCATAAATTGGGTGCATTTGTAAATCCTTTCAGAATGGTTGTCGTTTCCCTGCATAATATATTCATCAAGTTGCTTCCATTTACTTTCACGAACGAGTTTCCTAAGGTATGGGGAGGCGCTGTCGCATCCACCTTTCCATTACGCGCGGGGGAAACTTTTCTGATATTTCTTTCTGAATTGGAGCCCCTCGACAAAGTTTGTCGCATACTTCACGACTAAAAGAAGCGCGGCATTCTCCTTGTATTCCTTGGTGCAATAAAGAGCTAGTAGTCATGTTCTACGCCGTGCCGGGTTACTCCGCCAATAGGAAGGGAGTAGTTTCAGCAAATCGGTCCTGACAGATTTGGAAAGTAGTAAATAATGGTTGATTTCGTTATGACACTAAGTGGATCAGGGTGAAAGTGGATGGCAGGAGATGTTCCGAAATCATCAAGGGAACTTTTTGCCTTCGTAGAACGGGAAAACTTCGGTCGTAGAGTTTTTACAATGTTTCAGAGGCTGTAAGTACTAAAGGCAAGGATGTAAAATTTACTGCCGTAGTTTTATGAACGTATGAAAGGTTTGTGATGTAATAATTCTGTGTTTCTTGTTAATAAGCCAAGCATTTTTGCTGGCTGGGTGTGTGATTGATTAATGATTAGTGAGACATTTATATTGTAACTTACTATCACACAAAGATTGCGCATATTGCAGGCAACAATTTTGTTTTTAAAAGGATTTTTCTTTGATGCTGTCATTTCTTTAGAATATGAATATGATATGATGCGGTGAATAATAAAAATAAGTAGTTATTCTATATATAGGTTATTTATAGGTTTGTACAGTTTGCCATAATCCACGCTCAGCCATCCATACCAAACTCTTACTTTCGATGTGACACCAAGGGCTATCTACCACCATAATCACCGGTGGGTGGCAATGACTGGCTGTGAAGAAAATTAGGCCGTTAGGAAACACGGGTTTCTTTTTAAAATATATGTGAATTTATTTTAGATTAAAATAGGTCAGGATTAGGATAAAGTACGAAATGTAATACTGATTTTATTGATCTTGAACTTTAATACTGATTTTATTGCAACTTAAGTAGAGATAATACTCAAATATCTCCGTTTTTTTATCAATATGTTACGATCTACCGTGTTAAAAGCATTCTTTTGATCAAAAAATAATGTTCCCGTAAATTCATAATTGGTCCATACGATTCTGTATAGTCGATATTAAATTGAAAGCAGCACATTTAGTATTAGATGATAGTCTCAAATCGTATTGTATTGTCGCAAGTATTTCGTTGTGCTCGAGATATTTCGATAGATATTTAATGACACAAAAAAGTAATTTTTAGTTTGTCTGGAAAGATCTTTTGAAAGGGAGATCATGCATACGAAGTTATTCACCAGTTAATGTTTGCAATTTTTGAGATATTACACAATCGAAACCAGCTACCGCTTTAGAATTGAAGTAAAGCCCGTAAAATTTATCCTGATCATGTGAAAAGATTGTTTTGATTAAATATAATATGCAAAACTGACGGCACTGCCACCGCAAGGAATGTTGATATATAAATAAATGTAACTTTTTTTCTACTGAAATATTTTTACTTTAACAACTGTCAACGTGAAGCATTGCGCTTAAATGAAGCGGTAACAGAGCAATTAATCTGATGTAAAAGAGTTTAAATTGTTGCGTAGGAACTTCTTCACAAAATGATAGCGCAGATATTCCACTCGAAATGAAAAGAAGGTTCGGATGCGCTATATAATCAGCGATATAATAAGATATTATGATTTGGTCTTGTCTAAATAACAACAACTCACGGTAAATTTTTCATGTCTCAGTTAGTTGATGGAAACTGTACCGCAGAACCTCAGCATTCAAAGTGACAAAGTCAGAGTTACGAAGGACCGTGGGTTTCTCTATCTTAATTAAAATCTGTGTGCTGGATCAGCATAAACACTGGAACATCAAACTCTTTCGTCGTGAAAATTGCACAGATTTTTTTTGTCTGGAACTAGGTTAATACAACTACTTTCAGTTCGTAACATCAAGCTATGAGCTTTGAAATATTCATATTTCTTTGCTGTTTGATTGGTATTTTTCAAGTGTTCCAAATGTTTAAAAAAATCTACAAATTTTAATGGGTAGGTAAAAATAGATAAGACTAAAATTTTTATAAATTTATTAAATTGGTTAGAATTCTTGTTATCAAGTATCTAGTAGTAAAAGCTTATTAATCTAGCTAGCAAGGGTTGATATTAAAGAAAAAGTATATTTTTTTAAAATTATCATCCCTCCAATCTATTGAATATTGCGCCGAAGTACCTACAAAATTCGATTGAAATTCTATTTTACGAAAACTTATTTTTTTAAAACAAATAATGCGATGAATATTTATTTCTAAAGTAAGTTTGGTAAGTTGTTCAACAAGTGTATAACACATAAAATAATAATTTGAGTACGAAAAATATAAACAGGTACAATACAAGTTATCATGGAGAGTTCTGTTGTACAAAGGAGTTAAACAAATTATTTAATAAAAAGGGTGCAGAACATACTACTTTTGCAAAAAAGTAGTGTTGTTTTATTACCCTAGAATGGTTCACCTATAAGATTTTATCAGATATAAATAAATATAATTGAGAAAAAGATTTTCGCAATCCCGTTATTCAGGAATGGTTAAAGACTTGATGTCATGCAGTAGGTACTAAATTTAGTAGAATCATAAGGAAAAGCCACCGGTACGTTGCGTGCTTCCGCCGGAGGTCCTCCAAGAGCGCCACGTGCGGCAGACATAACGCGACAAATAAATGTACCACAAATGTATCGCACACACACATCTTACATAATAATCTTCGGTAACACGGAAAAAATACTATGACTGATTTCTTAAGATCCTGTTAAAAACGTGATGCTAAGCCATTTATTTCCTAATAAAATATTAGCCCATTCAGAATATATGCAGCTGCGCTTATCTTGATAAATATAATGACGAATTGTGACTATATTAGAATTTTAACGAATACGTGTTTCAACATCCTAACAACACATTCCTGTTTTATTGATAGTTTGTTAGAAATTCTGTCAATTCATTCGTTAAAGGCCTGCAGTCGAGTTTTTAACAGGAATACGAATAATTTGATTAGATTTTCAATAAATTTGCAATATTTTATATGAGTTTACTGATAAGAGCTCCCACCATCTATAGGTCAAAAGAGATGTACACATTGTTCAGGTTGATACTTGGATGGTTTGATAAGAGCTCCCACCATCTATAGGTCAAAAGGGATGTACACATTGTTCTGTTTGATACTTGGATAGTTTGATAAGAGCTCCCACCATCTATAGGTCAAAAGGGATGTACACATTGTTCAGGTTGATACTTGGATGGTTTGATAAGAGCTCCCACCATCTATAGGTCAAAAGGGATGTACACATTGTTCAGTTTGATACTTGGATAGTTTGATAAGAGCTCCCACCATCTATAGGCCAAAAGGGATGTACACATTGTTCAGTTTGATACTTGGATAGTTTGATAAGAGCTCCCACCATCTATAGGTATTATTTATATTATTTATATAACCTAATTTCTTATATGTATTAAAACCTAATTTGTAATTGTGTAAGAAATTAATAAAAAAAATATTATTATTATTATTATTATTATTATTATTATTATAGGTCAAAAGGGATGTACACATTGTTCAGTTTGATACTTGGATGGTTTAAAAGCTCGATTATTTCTATGTTCCCGATGGTTATCTCCGTTACCGAGAGCTTAGACTGTTCTATCGTTTAGCGTGCAGGGCTAACTTGCCAATTTTCATGCCTGTGGGGAGAGAAATCTTGCTTTTGAACAGGCTAAATTTGGACATCGACAAATTTAGTATCAATGATGTTCCCTTTATTATGCAAGCTCTGTCACGATGAGTGTAGTTGATATACCCACCGTTTATGTTAATTTATTTCTCGCAAACAGTTGAAATTACCGTCGTAAACAAACGTCTTTTGTTTCTGTGTAAAGTCATATTTTTTTATTTAAAAAAAACAAGAAACATATATTCTTGGGTTATGAATTACATGACAATGTTTGAATTCCACCTATGCATTATCAAAATATGGCTTGAACAATGATGGAAGACTTAGCTAGCGTAAGATCTAGGGGGGACTGGGAAGTATTTATCTATTAGGCAACCAACAGATTTCTGCAATTTCCAAGGGTTTTTATTCCCTCTTCTCTTACTTAGAGCACCATCATCGGATTCGATGACATATAAACATATGCGAAAGTACAGATTGTACCTTGTAGCTTTTGAGAGATCCTAAAGTTTTTCTGCCCCTAAGATGGTGGCATGTTATGAATTGACGAATATCTAGGCGAATTTTACTAGCATACAGTTTAATAATAATTACAATTGGATAATTTTTATAGCGCCGTTTTTACGAAAAATCACCTCAAGGGCGCTGTGCAAGTTAAAATCATGTATAATAAAAACAAAACAAACTCCACGAATTATCAAAACGTCGAACCAGGGAAAGTTTTGTATTTGGTGTGTAGGTGAAAATAAAGACGTAGCGCCGCTATGCGTTTATGCGATTTGCTGAAGAATCGTATCTTTGGTTTGATTATATGACAAATAATGTATGATGCAAAAAGACAAGATAAATAATGGTTTTCTCTAAGGGGGTCTTTTGGAATAAACATATTTGACTGTGAAAAGACAAAGCGCCGCAAGCCACAAAATGAGTTTATAATGTGACAGTGATTATTTGTTTTTCAAAATTTTCTTGTTGCAATATTGCAATTCCATTTATAATTATCAGATTTGAAGGTTGAGTAATTGCATGTACGGTTTTCTTGAAATAACTTGTTAAAAATGCCTTAGTCAGCAAAAATTACTTTGCCATGTTGTACAGGGTTTTCCAATAAGAGGTGTCATTTTGAATAGCCCGCTATTTTGGTAGATGTTACTTTTGAAGCTGTCATTTTTTTAACATTTGACAAGTAAAAACCAGGCCATTAATAAAAATGGAACGATACACGCTTCAACAACGCATTGAAATTATTAAAATTCACTTGAGTGAATCAAATGCAAATCATCTTGAGTGATGAGGCCCATTTCCACCTCGGTGGCTTCGTCAATAAGCAAAATTGTCGCATATGGGGCTCGGAAAACCCAAGAGTTATTGTTGAAAAGCCTCTTTATTCTCAACGTGTTAGTGTTTGGTGCGGTTTATGGTCCGGCGGAGTCATTGGACCTTGCTTTTTCGAAAATGAGGCTGGAGAAACAGTTACGGTGAATAGATTGCACTATCGAGAGATGATTAATGATTTTTTATGGCCGAAATTGGATGGTATTGATTTAGACAACGTTTACTTTCAAAAAACCGCGCTACGTGCCACAAAAAAACGAAACCATTGATCTTTTACCATTGAGTATCAAAATAACATCTCTTATTGGAAAACCCTGTACTTTAAATTATTCTACATAATGAAACAACTGAAAAGCCACATTCCCAAAAATACGGCTTAAAAGACAGTGTTTTAGAAATTAACAGTCTATTATAAGTTGGCTCATTTTACTCCCATGCAATGGTAAAGCCCGAGTAGCTAATCAAAATAAATTTAAATTAAAGAAAATTTTAGGAGCTAATGCTGCATGAAATAACGAGGTTAAGGAAATTTCCGCATCATCTGAATACTATTCTCATTAAGGGAAAAGTTAAGCCACCCAGATGCAGTGGGATAGGACAATAGCGGGTAATGTGATTGCTTTTAAGGGCACTTTGGAACCATTCCGTTCCATTTACAAATTTCCATCACTCAATCAAAAAGTAGGTTAGGTTAGTTCTGATATTATTGGGAGACGGTAAGATACCTACAGTGAACACATAATCTCAAGAGTTGTGATCTTTACAGATTTGATAGGATGTTTATCTTTATTAAGTCAGACCAATTAAATTGATAGAAGGAATTTTTATATACGAAAATGTAAGAAAACATAAGCTAACTCTGGAAACACGAACACGCCCACACTGCACTTCTCTCTGATTGATTCTCTTTGGTGATAGGATAGTTTAATTATGAGGTCTTAAACTCTCGAGATGAAACAGCACTCTAAGGGGGTATTTCACTATCTCTGATTATGTTCTGACCAAGCACTAAACCGCGGATTAGTCATTTTTTCGTTTTCACTATATCTGAATAACGCTAACGCTCGGGTTAAAGTTAGATTTGACTAATCAGTGCTCGAACTTCACGTTAGGCGCTATTCCTCGAATCAAAGATGGCGTCAAAACATTCCGAGTTTAACAGCTGAGAAGTGAGTCGAATTTTGTAGAATGAATTTGAATGCTTGTATGATCCATCCTGAATTATTTGATTGTGTTCAAAATAAGAAACAATGTATTAATTCGACACGAATCTATCTAAAATGACCTGATAATCAACATAACATAACCAAAAAAATGCACACTTCGCGGTGTGTGGACTGTGACGCATGACAGCCGTGGCAGTAGATGGACTAACTGCAAACATTTTGCGATGTTGCCAGACTATTTCGAGTGTTATCTATCTGGAAGCTCGAAACAATGGTGAAACGGTCACCGTTGAATAACGGAGTTATTCTGATCTTCAAAGCCAGCCAACGGATAGCTAGTCAGATATTTAGCCCGATATAGTGAAATACCCCCTAAATAGTATAAAATAAATTGGCTATTCGTGTTTATTTGTGCACTTGATTCTTCTAAACTACGCAACTGATTTTGATAGGGTTTTCACTATTATTTAGAGAATTTCTTCCAAAAGGTTTAAATATATAGTACATGTAATTTATATTTATAGAAAGTAGAGAAAGATATATGTTTTTTAATCAAGTCGTAAAAAAAATTTCGGCGCTTACATTGCTAGCGCTGGCTAAACCTTATGAGATACATCAAAATAATGTAATGTGGAATGGTACATCTTGAACAGGCCTACAGAAAAGTCTGCCATGGTATATGTGTATCTCCTAAGGATAAACCCCAGTAACGCCGGGTACACATCAGCTAGTAACCTATATTTACTTTGATATATGCTTTTAAGGTTTTAAGAATATTGTTAAACGAATGGTATTTTCACAAACTATATACACCGTTAAAAATGTATGGTGGATTTAAATTTAATATTTCTCATTCTGATCATTGTTCTAAAAATATGTCATTTTTTATATTTTCATAAAAATTATTGATTTTAAAAAGGATCCAAAATCGCACATTCCAAAACGGTTTCAATTGGCTACAACGTAATTATGACATAAAAACAGCAATGTAAATAAACTAACTTCATTTAAAAATTAAAAATACTTTAACTATAGTATTTTTTTAGAGAAAAAAAAAACAGTGAAAATACCAAAGCCTTTTTAAATTTCTTAAGTTTCTTTTTTGCCATTTTACCAGTATTTACAAATTACTTACCAAAATAATACAAAATGTAATTTCAACTAGCGATGAGTCGTTCACGAGTGAGCTGCACAATTGAGCTAGTTCTTTTTGATGAGCCGTATTCGTATGACTCCAAGTAAACCGTACCACGGCTCAATATAACGGTTACCAGGATATATTTAAAAAAATAGCACAATTGAAATTATCTCAGAATTAATTGTTATTAATTACGGCATCTGACTGTCCGATATTTGAACTTGGACATATTTACTTACACCTACTAACTACCTAGCATCTTATCATCTTATCCAGTACCAAGAATTGTACATTCATACGCTTATGCTTGAGCTGGGAGCCGTATTAGGGAATCCGTAACTTGGGAAATGTACTGGGGGAGTCGTACCGGGGCCCCAGCCATATCGGGCGAACGCAGAATTATCATCGCTCATACGCTCTGAGCTCACAACTCACGTTCAATGAGTTGACTCTTTGAGCCGTACAAAAATATTGAGCTGGTTACTCATCGCTAGTTCATAATGTAGAACATATTAATTTGCTATTTAGGCGTGCGCAGCTAAGGGATAAAATATTTGACTATAGTCACCTCACCGTCCTTGATGTGATTTTGCACAAAAACGGCCCTATACAAATCATCCAAATATTATGGTAGTGTCGGTTTCGAGACACGGAGATGTCAAAAAATTAATTTTAAATCTTATCATAAACATACGTTACCCACTAAGTAACAACGGTAATAAGTATGACTTATTACCATTGCAAATGTACTTTTTCAAATGACGTTGTAATCGGCTAATTGGGTGTTGATCTTCCATTTATTTGACTAATTTAAAAAAATGAATAATGATTGATTGATTGACTACGATGATAAAGCAAATTTATAAAATAGACCAGTCCAGACGGTGCCAAACTGGATTAAGGATTTCTTCAAATTGATAATATTGGCAATATGATAAATAATAATAATATACATAACTCCTGTACAGCGCGGTTTTGTGTCATTTCACTTCAAATGATTGATAGATAAGATTTGAATTCTAGAATATGTTATTATCAAAACAACCTTGGGTTAAAAAATATCGTCACCAAAATAAAATAACTCAATTGTATTCTTATGATGGAAGAATCGAATGACTTTTTTTATCAGTTATCTTACAAACATTTTTGAAGTTAATCTTAGTAATAAAGACATCCATAATGCCACAAAACCACACAATTTAAGCCAAAGTAAATGCAACATTACACATAACGAGCATTTCAACTTTTATTGGCGTTCATGTTTCTAAAATATCACAACGTTACAGTTGTTATCGAACATTCGATACATGACGCCACGTTTTCTTGGAAACTTCATTTAATGATGTACTGGTTCTGCATTAGCATAAGTAGCGATTGTGACATAAACTAAAATCTAATCAAATGGAAATGAACTACTTCGTTCATATTACAAAGAAAAGATACTTTTCTAACATTTTATCATATCTATCCATTTCCGCGTGTTTTAAACTAGACATCATTTCGTTCATCGAAATCGTTCGACTCGATTATAATGATGCGTGCAAAAGAAATTTAATCGATTATCGCAAATGATCTTGATTATGTCCATCGTCGTGGTTGAGTGGTTACTATCCTTGGGTGTGAAACGGGGTCCCGGGTGCGATTTCCGGAAAGAGCAAATAAATTTTATTGATTAACTAGCCGCACCCTGCACCGCGTTGCGGTAGCTCAGTATGTTTGTGCAGACAGAGAAGCAAGCGCTCTTGCTTTCATGTCCAACAGATGGCGATGTTTAAAAAATATCATGTTTTTAATTATCTTGATAAATAAAAATCACTTTTCACTATGTTCGTACACGCTAATCTCCGAAACCGCCCAACCGATTTCCCAGTTTTGGACCCAATAGGTGACGCTGTTGTCGAAATCTTACAAAAAAATAAATTATTCAACGAGATTAAAAAAACAAACAGATTTCTTTTCCAAAATTACATAAAACCACACATTTCAACTTCCTTATATGGAAAATCTTCGCGGTCTGTGGCAGGACAACGCCTTATATTATAAAATGCATTCCAAATGGTTGAGTAAATTCTAACTGGTTTCTAATCTTAATAAAATTCCACCCGCGTATATTTGTGCTCGCAAAACTCGAACACCAAAGCGTTGAAATTTCAAAGTTTTTTTGTTATAAGTGCCAGGAGTATTTAGAGATATTTAAGAAGCTGGTAAAGGAAGTCGGGGATGCCCGAGGAATACTTACTATTATATACACGTTATGCAATAGGGTTCGCTGTGCGTATTTATTGCTATATTTTGGAATAAGCATGCCTTCATTCTTTGTGAACATAGTGTTGTGTTCATGTTCCAATTTATTTTTTTATTCAGAGTCTGATATATGCTGAATCAATATTTTGTCCTAAAGTATTTATGCACAGGCAAGATATTTATGTTTCGATACAACAATGAAATGTTACGTCTCTATGAAAAAAATATTTTTTGAAACTAGTAATTTAACCATAGAATGAACTGATTGTATGTAATTTAATTTAGTTTTACAAGAATTTTCCCAAGTGGTTACTCCATATGGAAAGAATAATCATACAAATGGAAATAAAACTAGCAGAAAATATAAACAAATTTAAACATAAATTTAGCAAATACGTGATGGTTTACACAAAAAATTGCTTTTAAAAATAGCATTTATAGAAAAGTTGTATAACGACATAAATATGTAATTATTTAAAGGCCACAAATAAAATTTTTTAGTGTGTTAATCATTGATATGAAAACTGATGTCATTTGTAACCCAGTGAGTGACTCCCATTTTTTCGTGTCATAGTGGTGATGCATATCTCATAGTCGTCAGAATGAATAAGTAAATTAATTTTAATTTTAGAATGTGACAAATATATTGACCGCTATTTTTAATGTTCTTGAAAATTAAACCCAACCAATGAAAAAAACTCGAAATTTTTCTAAAAAATTAACAATCTAAAGGAGGAAAAATTCCAGGCGGCAGAACACGTTGAAAAGTTAAATTGAATGGCTACCCCAGATAAACGTTCCCTATCCAAAACCAAAAAATACTTGCAGAACTTAATAATTATATTATTAAATTATATTTTAATTAAATCTTTAAAGAAATAAAATGGAGTTCTATGAATTAAACACAAAAACAATTAATAAGTTCCCCATCCCATAGGGATGAACATTGGATTGGCTGTATGATGAATAACTTCCATGGGGAAAACAAGATGTAGACAAAAAATTCTACTCTTCTAAGTAATAAAGAATAAGGTTTTTGAAAATCACGATTTTTACATTTGAATAATTTAATTTCGTTTTAATATTGTGATTATAAATCAAAAATACTAATTTGGGTTGCGTGCCTATGATCTGTGATTGTAACCTAGTTCAGGATATGCTGTGAATTTAAGTTTCATTTTGAAAACCGAAACTTATGTGTGAAGAATTATTCACACAAGCGATAAAGTACCTACCTTTAATATAATATTACAACAGTATTTGGATTGTCAATTTCAAAATTGGAACTGATGTGTCATGAATTAAGACAAGCAATAAAGAAGCGAGCTGTGTACTATTTTTTAATAAAATAATATTTTAATCATTTTTTTTAAATGTTTATTTTGTTTTGATAAATCTCTTAGGATTAATCTTGACATTACATATCTCGTTTTTAGCCAATGCGCATTTATCATAATTTTAATTATAATATCCCGTGATTTTTCTAACGTTTGCGCTAGTAATATAATATTTTATATTCATCACGCAGACAGCACCGTTAACAATACTAATTTTAGGTTTGGTGCTTGACATTGAAACCGTAAACAGAATAGGTACATCAATTTAAAAAAACAGATTATTTATAAACAAGTTCTGCTATGTAATTATGATTACGTGTGACAGCCGTTTCGCCCTCTGAAGGCATTATCAAACTGTCTTATAATTAAACAGTTTGATAATGCCTTCAGAGGGCAAAACAGTTGTCAAGCGAAATAATAATTACAAAGCAGAACTTGTTTATTAATAAACTGTTTTTATAAATTGAATAATAATATCATTGAATAAAATAATAATGAAAGAAACATGAAAATAATAAATAAAAATTAGTAGGAACCTCGCTTCGTAATATGCGATCTTTACAATATTTTCAAGTTCCTGTTTCTGATCACAGTCATTACCAGATTAAAATATACCTATAATTACTATTTACAACTTATAATCATGTGCCCACAAACCTTGACAACATTTTAAGACGTACTTATTGAAATGTGTACTTAAACATAATACTCAGAAAGTAATAAAACAGTTATATTAATGCTAAACTTACCAAACACGTGCGGATGTCAAATTTGTAGTAGTAATAAAATAATATGGGCGAAGGGTCTCGCTAAGAGTTCCTAAACCGACGATTTTGTGGTTCATAAAAGTTTGATTATGTTTGGGTAGGAAGAAATCAGACGATGAGATGCGAATAGATATTCCGGGAAAGGGTATTTTTGACTGGATACACGACGAAATTACATGTGCGTGAATATCACATACTAGAATTACAATTCCAGAATTTCATTGCCAAAATTACACAGGGACGGCATTAGTCATGGACAGGTTTACACGTACTTATATCTTACCCACTGGAATAAAGTCCAGTCTCCACTGCCTCGGAATCTCCGGTCCTCTTTCAATAGGATAAGGTGCTCTCACGGCCACCGTGCCTGCATGATGCATAGGTGTTGTCTTAAAGAGTCAGCGATGTGTGAATGCGGTGCGGTGCTAACCACCGAAAATGAATCAACGAATGTCCTCTCCATTGACTGACTCCCCAACGGGATTGATGGGGTCCACAGTGGGTTACCTGAGGCCCTAGACTGGCTTGCAGACCTAGATGTCCCCCTTTGACCTTCCCACAATACGAAAAAAATCGAATTACACACGTTAAATAAACATAACCCAACCTAACCTAACTTTAGTTTTTTTTTCATTAATGGAATTTATTTAGAACAAATTAAAACAGCTTTTTTATGTGCGTAATTTTAGTAGGTGTTTTACTCTGCATCTGTAATTTGGTCTACGTGTAATTCCGTCGGTGTGTAATTCTGGCAGTGTAATTAATCAGCCCCCTCGAGACAATTTTCCACATAAACGAAGTTATACAAATTATCCAAATATTATTATTATTTGTAGTGCTGTGAAATTCATGCCTGTATCATTTCGTCCTTAAACCACTTCCTGTTAACTTTTCCCTGACACGTGAAAGCAGATGTTTGTATGTAATATATTTGTTTGTTTTATAATCTAAAAAAATATTTCATGCAAACTATCACTATCCGAAGCAACCATTTAGCATACTTCCTAGGTAGGGGGGTATCGTGAAGCAGAAGAAACTGGGGAGGGCGGGCAGGAGAGAATTAAGTTTGGGTATCCCCTGACTATTCAGATCGAGTGAATAAACAAACCGATAACTTACTTCAAGAAACGATTTGATTTTAAATCCTGCTTTCTCACCACGTCCATTTTGATGGTATCTTCCACTTTCGATCAAACTTAAAAATAAATTATATAAAACCTATTTTAACGCAGTACGTAAATATAATTTTATTTAAGTAGTTTACGCTGGGTTCAGTATATATGATCTTATTATTCAGATTATCAACAATCTCATCTTCGGAACAGAAGCATTGGTTTAATAGGTTTCTACTCTTGAAATATTTTAAGACCACATAAATGAATCCATCTTTGTAAAAATCTGTTAAACTTAAAAAATAACAAAACAACCCTATCCATGTATAATTTTTTTATAAATGAACTAATGCTCTATTAGCTATGAAGTACCTAAAAATAAAAATAAAGTTTTTTTTTTTAAAGTGACCAAATCAATAATATGACAGTTCTTGATGTGTGTGTGTGTTTTGTTATTTTTTTTAAATATCAACCCATTTGATATAATACAAAACATGTCAGATCAGTATTTTTACTTCGGACTTGATGAAGAATAGTGATGTTCAGCGCCGTGATATGTGTGGTTAGGCGGGTAAAGTGGGTCAAAACGTGACCTGCGTGCTTCTAACATCCCATCCCAACATTTTCTTCATTTTACCCGGTACTACCCACTCTTCCCCGGACCTACCCAGTCTCCCCGTACTCACTTTCCTCCTTGCCCGCTTTTACCCCGTGCCCACGTTCTCTTACCGACTTTACCCCATGCCCACTTCCCCCTACTGATTTTACCGCTTTCCCTCTTCCTCCCGCTGGTTTTCCCGCACTTCCCCCCTTGCCGACATTCCGCCATGCCCAATGTGCCCCCCGCCGCCCCTCTGGTAAACACGATTCGTGAGGAGGTGATTTTGAACACGACAACACGGAGATGTCGCGTGAGATCCAAGCACACAAGACCATTCCATTTTTGCTTTAGTGATTTCAAGTTTTAGAAATGTTTTCCACATTTGTACCTACCTACCATTTTAATACCATAATACCTACCATTTCGAAACAATGAGAAGCGACTGTCTTAATAATAATAGCCATTTATTAAAAAATATATATATATTTTAAGATATTATTCTCTGATGCATTTTATTCAAACACTATACATTTAGGTACTAATTATTATTTCAGGGGTGTTCTTCTTTTTTAAGCCCAAGAATTATTCCGACTGTAGTTGTATAAACCAAGTTTTAAGACAACAATAAAAATTTAATCATAAAGTAAGGGACTATAGACGGCCTCCGTGGTCGAGGGGTAAGAATCACGACTACCAAGGCGAAGGTTGCTGGTTCAAATACCGGCGTGCGCGAGTGATATTAATTTAATAATTTGTGTTATTTCAGAATTTATTTAATTAAACTAATATTTAGTATATTTACGGTTCGTTCCATAGTGGAAGCCAGCAGAATTAAAACGTTGCTTGAAATGGCTTTAGCCGTGTTTGGTGACAAGATATAAATAGCCAGGCACTCACCTTTCTCTTCCCCATCTCCTTCTCATCCTTACTACCTTCAGCTTCGCAACAGTACAACGGTTGAGAGCAGTTGGGATTCTTGTGCGGTATGAAAATAGATCAAAGAAATATAATCTGAAGCTGAGAAGTAGTCCAGGATAATGACAGTCAAGGATGAATATTTATTTTGGAATAACTTAATGAGTAAAACCTCAAATTATAATATTTCATTTTTGAAGACAATATTAGCGATTCTTTAACGAAAATTTGAAACAGAAAAATCAAAAGAAGATACGGTCACATCTAGGATTTGAAGCCAGGACCTGGGGTTGCATCTTGCAATAATATATAAAGATAGAAGCCAACACAATACCTGTTAAAACTGTTACAACTACAGATTATTGAGGTTCACGTATAACTACCTTCTCGATTCACATAGCATAAAGGCATGCTAGTTCTAACGTATTCATGTTTATAAAACTATCGAAACCATGAATATAAAAAAGCACTATTTGTATTCAACAAGTTACCATGTGATTTGAAAAAGTATAACTCCATGCCAAAGCTACTGAAAATGGCAATCGAAGCTTTTTTTTGTATTGGTCACGTTATATAATAATGCATTTTTTCGTGGATTGACACACGAACCAATATTATTTTGCTTACCCTCGGACAATTTATTTCATTTTGCTCCTTTCGAAAACCTCTTGAAGTATACGATCAACCATATAGGATTATTTGAGTTATAATACAAATAAAATATACATATACATTTAAAAAATGTTTTTGTTTGTTTGTTAAATTATTTTTTTTGTCATGGTACCTAAGTACCTACCTATATCCTATAAATTTTTACCTTCCAAATGTTCAGCACTTCGTGTCAATAATGTCTACCTTTTTATTGGCTATTATTAGCTTTCAAAAAGCTGGGTAACAGTAGTGTTACCCAGTAGTGTACAAGTAGTTGTAGGAAAGTATTCGATATGCGCGGGCCTGAAGGTTATGGAAGATGTGACGAATCAAATTTCGTCACAAATAAATTTGAACGTTAAACTAAGTATGTCCCGCAGTGTGCGCCCAAAGACAAAGAAAGTGTTGACAGACGGTGGTTGTAAAGAAAGAAGTGAGAAGTGCGGGGTAGGGCGACAGGTCCTACGAGCTCAAGAAAGAAAGACAGTCAAGATCGAGGCGGGAGAGAGAGGAGATCGAGACAGGAGTGGTGGTGAAGTACGCGCTCCCCGCCCAGCGGTGTGATGCTGGGCGGCGGATGAAGAAGTTACAGTCGAGTTAGAGAAAGTGATTTTCAAGTGTTGTCCTCCGCCCGGCGACGTAATGTTGGGCGGGAGGCGAAGAAAGTGCGGTGACCAGACGCGGCCGGGAGGGCCTGAGCTGCAGAACTGCAGAAGCTGCCACCTAGGACTTCGGCCTTACTAAGGCCATCGAACAAAATCAACTCAGTGACAACAGTGTAACTACAGTGAACAATGACAATGCGAATAGTGAAGAAGTAATCCGAACCATATGACAACTAGTTAAGTTATAGATGTAAGTAGATCTAAGTATAATTTAGATTAAGTATTAACACTTGACAAACCCTATTAAAATCGAGACTTATAATTATTAGATGTTCTTAATTAAATTCACCTCCCTAGTCCCCACCCAAGCGACACGAATTGGCGAGAAGGCAGAACGACTGAAGAGGTAAGTATAAAACAGCAATATATTTAAGTATTATTCTGAGCTAGCTGCGGACAATGTGTTAACAACTTTGTCACAAAGATTAGCGTCGATTATTTCTCGAAATTCGAAAACCTTTTTATCTGGAAATTGTTTCGAGTGAACTTCAAAACTACACCCACTCGTTTTCCGATCGAGAACACGTAACCAATAACTTAGGGTGATGTAACTTTAGAGGATATTATTATTATATTATTAGCGCAGACCGATGAAAAATCGCGGATTATTGTAATTGTAGGATTTATGAAGCCAAAAAAATTTAAAAAAAAATATTTGCCTCAGGTTCATAAATTCGTTTTCCGAATTTTAAATAAACTTTAAAAGAACTGACACCTTTCCAATGACACTATAAAAATGCAAGAAACGTAATACTCATACTAATTGAACAAAAAGTGTAATACTAATTAATAATAATATTTGGATGATTTGTATAGCGCAGTTTTTGTAAAAAATCATCTCTCGATGATTCATCTCTCGATGATTCATCTCTCAAAAATCATCGGGCGCTGATGAAAAGGATAGTCAAGCAAAGAATATATGTGAACGAATGAAATAAATATACGGCCCACTAAAGTATGTCCACTAGACCTAGTTTAGTGAAACTAACCTCTAACTCTATAAAACTCTACTAACCCGTCACATGCTGACGAAAATAATTTTTGTCGTGCGCAAGATAATTCCCTGGTTGCAAATAACCTGACAATTCTTGAGTTCATAGCAATGATAGAGGAATACATGGGTAATGCATGGGTGTGAACCCTACGTATTTGTTTATTTAGCTACTAACCGGTCGATGTCCAATGGCCAATGCTGGAAGCGAGGCCAATGTGCGAAGCTGGAAGCTTGTAAGCTCATGAAAGAGGAATTGTATCCACGTTTGCACATATTTGAAATTGAAATCATGTCAGACCATGATCATGCAGATGAATTGCCTGTCACCAAAGCTTTGAAAACCAAATATCTTCTTTACACACTTTTATCTTTGCTCTCCATCCCTTATTTTCTAAAGTTTTACATATAATAACTGGTAACCGTTCATAGCATTGTATGGAATATGAATATATCCCTTAAACGCGCGGCTCGAGGCTAATGAAGCCTGTTCTAAGAAGAGATGAAGGGTTTTCATCCCAAATTTGTACCGAATATATATTCTGTGAAGGCTCAGCCACTTGAATGATGGACGGGTGGATTGATGATTAAATGGATTATTGTTGGATAATCATTTTTCGAGGGCTATTCAATAACAATCCTTTGTTCGTAATATTGAATTTGATAGACGCTCCGTGTAAATTTCGATGGTAAAATAATTATTTTTCAGTTTAGTTTTTGATGTGCGGGTAGCTACTGAATTTAATATAAAAAATAAAATTAGCACTTTGTTCTGCTTTTACTAAGAATTTTAATTATGAGTCTATCATATGTCATTAGTAGAACAATGGCATTTATATCTTATGTTATTTAATTTTTACTTCAGTTAATCGCAGAAAAGATATGTGATTTAACAAAAAGCACTTTTAATGTGATCAATTGACGATGGTTTCTGATATCTTAATGAAGAGGTGGTTGGGATAATGTGAACCCCGACCTGCAGGTTCCCACCTTATTTATTATACCCTCGGTCTCTACAATACACGCCATCTATGGGTATCCTGATAGATTAATCTATTGGCATCTATGGGTGAGCTCTTTCACTATCAATATCAAGGTTATTACATTGATGTTCATGTAAAAATTAAAAAAAACAATGTTAACTGGAATAAACCACTATATGGGGACGTACTAAAAATTAGTTAAATATACAAGAGTACCAAGAAGTTAAACTAAATAACATCAATCAGGTATTGGATGTACCTCATTATAAACTTAATTGTACGTGAAGCAAAAAATATGTAATAATGATTAATCGATGGATCAGTTCATTAAAAACACGAAAAACCGTATTAAACATTCATAATTTTTCAGAATCAGATGGACACTAGCTATTTTGTATCGTCACTGATATACCATGAAGGTCTTTGCAAAAAATTACAATGTATTGCTCCAATGAATAGAGAAACGGAACAATTCTACCCAAGTAATTCCATATCGAATGCTACGTATACACGCGAGCCGAACTGCCATACTGAACCTCAACTTATTTTATTTTATTTTATTTATTAGCGTTATAAACAGTTTTTATACATACATAATATATATGACAGTGATCAGAGTAATTATGTCATTGACCAATAAAATAACGACAAAACAAACCATAACAGAAAAATACATAACAACATACCTAATAGAAACAATTCTGATAAAGTACATCAATTATCAAAAATTTATTAATCAATTGAAATATTTAAAAAAAATCAATGAAATATTCAGTTTTTTGGTTAAATAAGATGCAGTATCACTTTTTTACGGATGCTGTGAATTTAGCTAGGTTCGTGTTAAACACATTGATGTTTGGGCATAATCTATTAAATGTGCTGAAGCTTCTTCTTATAAATACATTTTCAAGGTAATTTGTATTGCTTTTAGGAATATAAAACGTATCCAGAGATCGAATAACTCTTTTTGGACATTTGAAATGAATATTTTGTAGTAAGTATGGGCTATCAATAAAGTTATGAAGTATCTTACAGAGCATTAATAGGTCTCTGATATCAAGGCGTTGTTCAAGAGATTTAAGGTTTATGGGGACACAGTATTGTCAACATCATTTCTTATGGCAAAGGAACGAAGCAATCGCACTTGCAGTTGCTTGGATCGTTTCCCGTAATTCGTGGCTTGGCTCACGTTACTATTTGCAAATATATACGTACGATTACGTTCTTTAAAAATGATAATATGGCTAGATATGTCAGTATTATTTGCACGCTCTACTTAAAATCAAATCAAAATCAATCAGATATTTCATGAAAATCATAAAAAGTTTATTTTTCCATGATGTTTTATCTGAAATAAATCTCTTAACTGAGATGATATATAGGATAAAATACGAATTTTATTTACCAAAAATATAAGACTTTTCCAATCTGAAATATTTTTGTTTTCAATTACTACATTTTTCTAAGTATGGTATTTTAAATCATATTTTTCTTTTATGACATTTAGGTATGTTATTTAATTTTATATTTTTCTTTTATGACATTAAGGTATGTTATTTTAAATCATAGTTTTCTTATATGACATTTAGGTATGTTATTTTAAATGGTTATCTTTAAAGACATTTAAATAAATTAATTTAAATCATAGTTTTCAATAATATGGTATTTTCGCCGTTTTTTAAATTTAAGTATTTTCATTTTATTTTTTGTGTTAGCTATTATATTATAGCTATATTATATAGCTATAATCATAGCTATAACTATTAAAATTGTGTTTTTTATGATTTGCCTCCAAAACAACATCTTTGTTTATGAATTCGGCGGTGCTGAAATCATAATGACTTTGTAACCTTTGGAACCTTTTCGGTTTGGAAGTGCGGCTTTAGTTCGTTTTTGAAATCAATAACTATGAATGAAAATATTGAATATGCATATTTTTACTGCTATAAAAGAATCTTTTTTACTACAGAAACTTTAGATCTTCAACAAATTTTTAACGATATCCATGGTTAGTGAAAATACCCCACTTGTAAATTTGAAAATGGAAGCAGTAAGTGTTTAGAAACAAATTTATTGTTTTAAAATAATTAATTTATCGTCTTTTAATTTAAAGTTTTTGCATGTCGTTTCAAGCTTTTGAAATCCATTTTAAGGTAACTTTGCATGGTTTTAGTTAAACCCGACCCTCGGTAAACCAGTACGAATATGTGCGAGGAACTGAACTGATAAAACCGATAGAAGTGAATCAAACATTTTCATGAATCGAAATTCTCTCTTGAACAGATTATAAATTTCACTGGCGTGTGATTTCATTTGAAAAATATGGCGAAAACAATTTTCTTTCAGATTAGCTTACATAACACTTCTAGCGTTTATGCGTTCAGTGGTGATAGGGTTCACTTTCTTTGTATGTATGGTATAATATAATAATGTGGTACTTATGATATTTACACCTCGGTATTGGAGTGGACACTGAAGAGAGTGTTCTCCCAGTGTGGGTTTGTTGAAGTGGCAGTGTTCGCGTCCTTTATTGATGTTTATTTTCCGGATACCATTACGGCGGGTTTACCTTTTGAGGTTTCGGACGTAACGGCGACCTCCCGTACGGTGCTTTGTTGAACTTCTAATCAACTTCCCCTGTGTTGCTCACACTCACACTCATAGCATCGCGTGCTTAAACTCGCGATGCTATGATGAAAAAAATATAAGAGGATTTGCTTGGATAATGTTTTTCAGCAAAAATATGACAACAATAATTTTTAAATATTTTGACAAAAGTTTGATGCATACCAGACAGTAGTGCTAGTTTTTTTTTCTTATTAGACAAATGAACAACCTGGAAGAAACTGTATGGCACCTTGTATTTTTGGTAGTAAAGTTATGGATATCTTTTTTTTTTTATAGTGAATACCTCACAAGAGTCCCAACTGCTCCCGTCTGGAGCCAGTGAGACTATGGCATCCCCAATTGGGGGATGTTGTGAGGCTGAAGGTAAGTGGGGAAGGGAAAGAGGAAGGTGGGGAAGTACCTGGCTATTCAGATCTAGTCACTAAACACGGCTAAAGCCATTTGGAGCAACGTTTCAATTCTGAATGGTGGTCTTACACCAAGGCGATACTGGTAGTATCTTCCACTCTGGAACGTGCCGCAAATATACTATATATTATTTTAATTAATTAATTGTGAAATTACACAAATTAATCAAATAAAATTTATTTGCGCACGCCGCACTTTGGACGGAATGGAAAAAAAACGCGAATTAAGTGGTTTTTGCATACGTTAATTTTTTTAATATTTATATTTTTTTTAGTGTAGTACAATAGTTTCTGCATTTTATGTGTTAATTTAAATATGTCAATAGGGCTTGATGGAAGTTTGGCAACGCTGCAAAGTGTGTCGTAAGTTGAATGTTCGGCATCGCGTTTTTCAGTTCATTACTACGCGTGAGCAGAGACGGTTGTGTAATAAGTGACTTTTGGATATATTTACAAAAGTTTCTTATGGCTGACATTCCTCAAGGTATTTTTAATTTAATTTACAAAATTATATATCAATATATCATGTGTGTGAGATTTGAACTAACATCTAATTTTACACTATTTTTGAATTTTTTTGCTGTTAAAATGCATATTTCAATTAGCATTTAGAAACAAAACATCGTTTGTTCCCATTTATGAATATATAAGTATTGTAGACTGAAGTCTCACCTTTAATGCCATATATAAATTGTGATCATCTTTTGTCCTTCCTTGAACAATTTTGTTATTTTCAGGAAGGCCTATATGCATTCTCCAGAGAGAATTATTCGAGGCATTAAAAAAACGGGGTATATTAAATGCCACTTCTGAGAAATTAAAATAGTTTTTAATTAATTACGTAACACAAAAATACCACATAGCAGTGGCGGCCGGTGGTCAAAATATGTGGGGGTTCACCGGATTACAACATTAAGTCATAAAATAAATTAAATAAAGGTAAATACCTATTTATAAAGAAGTTCTATTCTCTGCTCCTTTTATTTAGCGAAGACCTCTATCAATGCTAAACACTGATAGTGCGTTCAGTCTATCCTGACTCAACGTGTTAAAAAAAGATTTTATTATTTTTAACGTTGAGAAACATCTTTAGCTTTCAACTGAGGTCATTCCAAAGGTCATGAATGGTGCACAAAAGTTTTAGTAATTTCACAGTCTCGGGAAAGTCTTCTAATAAACAAGTACTATAAAAAAGTTGTAAAATTGATAAAACGCCGTTAACTTTTGAAAAATCGTCTCGGGCGTAAATTGCACAGAGTTCACCTTTTACTGAACTTTATTTAGGAAGTCATACGTTTTAAGCGTCACATTGAAATCATGTTCTGGGAAATTTGACCTGTATCGATTTTTATTAAATAGCTCATTATGGTGTTTAACTTAGGCACGGTAGCCTGAATCCAATTGCATTCTTATGTCAACTTTTCCTAAAACCTTTAAGCTCAAAACTTTTTGTAAATGAAAAATGACAAGAATCATGTTTTTTTTTATTTTTTCAGAAAGGTGAGTTACATCAGTAACACCGCTGATTGTCCAAACTGAATCAATATCGTAAATTAAACACGGAAAACAAAATAAACTATTCAATGGATCACATGCACAGAGCTACGAAGCTTTGTTATACATTGTTTTGTTAAATAATCGAGTAAACTTCTTCGATCCAGATTTGCACTCTTGTTTTATTATCAGTTCAGGTTTTAGGTGGACCGGCATTTTTTATTATCACTTTGTTTTCAAAACTCGACCTATTGTTCTTAATGTATTCCACATTCAAACTCATTCTTAATTTATACGTTGAACAAACACAAAAGTAATCATAAATTAGTACAACCTGCAATAATTGATATGCCTTATTAATAATTGATATACAAGATCGATTCAACCTGCAATTGAACTTCAAAACTTTCGCAGAGTAAGAAAAGTTTTAAATTCAACAGACAATGCCCGGCGACGGCAAGTACTGACTGAACTGATAATAAGTAATCTGACCATCACTCATCTCTTAATGACATGTTTTATCCTGTATGCTTGTATCGAAGAAGCGGAAAATTCGCTGAAAAATAGCAGATGGTAAATTGAAACCACGATATCGACAATAATATCAAACATACGCGTTTTAGTTTAACTTTCTACTGAATAAACCGTTCCTTCTGATGTGGTGGTAAAACCCCGAACGCCGTCCTTGATAAGGTATTATTTGCAAAGAATAGCATGAACTGGTATGTACCCACGCTTTCGACTGTTCCACAGAATATGCGACAAAGCAGTTAAATTTTGGATCGCAATCGAAAACGAACTGCTACGAACATAGGCACAAGCCAACGTCGGTCTGCAAGTTAAGCGCGCTTAATAAGTAGGTACCTTTTGTATGAGATATTATAACCGAACCGAGTTTCGTATTGTGATTAGCCATGTCGGAAATCTTGTTGGTTGTTCGGCGCTCGGGAGCACATATTAGCTGGCCGCCACTGCCACATAGCGGCAGGTTCTAACATTTTGAGCCCTACATTTTACAAAAACATTAAGAATTTTTCACTACAATTAATGACGAAATGGAGAAAAAGCCATTTATAATAATAAATTAATATTTTTACTTAAAAATAGTTATAATTCATTAATAAGATTAAAAAAAATATTGCACTAATATTTAGCCATCAAACAATTAATTCGTGTTTTTTCTTCATTCCGTCCACTGTGCGCCGGGTTCGAACTCGCGACCTTCGGAATGGCAGTCCAATGCGTTACCACTGGACTATGCCGGCCGTCAAAATGAATGAATCTGAATGATCTCTATGGTCAGGTCATGATAGAAATAACATAGCAAACCAAGCATAGTTGCTTTGAACTAGATTTACAATCTGAAAATGCTGTATAAATTTCTTGACGGCAGAGCTAATTTTGAAAAAATAACCGATTAATAAATTTTCAGAGTGTTGAATTTGACACGAATCATCTTCACACATTTATTTAATCAAAATTTTAGATCCGTAAATATTTTAAATTACGTGTGACCACTAGTTTGTTTACTTTGTCGGGCAAATTTATCGTTGGAAACAATTCAAAATAATATTAGGGCTAGGATTAAACTCTGTAGTAAATTCAGCCTATCATTTCGAGTTATCAAAACATCTGAATATGGGATTATTAAGGCTTTGTGTTTGCTGTCTAGCCTCAGTCTTTATGAAATGTTCCGTACATTTTTGGAGAGCGAGGATGCGAACAATATGGGATGGTTAAATAAAGAGATTAAATTTGATAATATTCGAAAATCGAGCCAAGGTTGTTTTTGAATTAATTTTAGGAAAAGGAAGACAAAACTGATCTCTTTTCCATCTGGATGATGAGGGTTTGATTGCAAAGTGACTACAAAAATTTTGTATTATTTCGAAGACGAAGAATTTTATTATTTGATTGTGTTCCATTCCTTTAAGAGTATTAAATAAAAGAAACCACTTGGTTTTGACAACTGAACTATTGGAGGGAAAATATATCACAGTTTAGGGAGGAAAATGCTTGGGAAACGGAGGGGTTAGAAAAAGGTTACAGATTTGTTGCAGGTTAGAGATACTTTGTGGATATGATGTAATAAATATAATGTGGGGATAATCAGATAAAAGAAAATTCGTGAGTTTATAGAGATATTACATACATATTACGTTGAGATGAATTGTTCGAAGTTTTATCTATAATATATACCTACACATATCATATATACACACACACACATATACGTATAGACTGTGTTTTGGTAAAACGCTTGAAGCCACATTTTTGGAAATGTTACTTTTTAGTGGTTTCATATAGAAATTATAACATGGTAAAGTAATTTTTTCTGATTAAGTCATTTTTAATACTAAAAGCTAAATTTATGGGCACAATTATTTTTGGATTATATCGATAAAATCATATTTGAAATTACTCAACCCTCAAATCTCTCATAGGAATAGCAATATTCTACTTTTTTTTTGTGCTATGCATAAAAAATCTTGTCTTAAACATTAGCTTACCAAAAAAATAATAATCAATATTCTATATCAAGAAATTAAAAAAAAAACATCCGCTCTCGTATAAGCTTCAAGATATTTAATTAGTTTTACGAATTTGTAAATAATCGTTTTTATCGTCTCCAGTAAAATTTTCATTTTGTCGTTTAAGGGGTTTTATCAAACCGTATTCGATTTGTGAATACATAAATCAAATACTTTTTATCGTGTTTTTTAAGACAGATAGCTAAATTTATTCTAATGGAGGTCCGTGGTGTTTTAAACGACGTCTAGCAGGTGCTCAAGAACTTGTGTTTTTTTTTCTTAATTTGCTCCTAGAGGTTTGTTTTTGCTAATTAAAACCGATTTATGATCACGTTTACTGAGGACTTAGACTAAGGACCAGCCAGAGGCGGTCTGTTAATTAACTAATGCCTTGGGAATCTTTAAAATTTCTATATTAATGCTCAATATGTGTTGTAAATATAGCAGTCTCAGAGGAAGAAGAGAAGAAGAAAAACTCAGAAGTCATTGCATCAGAGAATGTATCCACAAACTAAGAAAAATAGATTTCAATTGAAATTTTCTGAACAATATATTGAGTAATAACTCTGTTTAACCCTATCTAACTATACAAACAAAGGTGTGGTTATAATATAATATAATAGTTAGTGTTTTATTATCTTCCTTTTTTGTAACAAATAGAGAAATGATATCGTCACAGGGATCTCCCGTTCTGAGGATTTCATTTAAATATTCATAAATTCTAGTAGTATGGATAATTTAAAGAAATTATAAATATATTAAATAGTGTTTTAAATATTTCATCTCGATGGAACGACCCCGAATTCAATATAATGACGCCTGTAGAATCATATTTGGATACCGAAGATACAGCAACGCATCGAAAATGTTCACGAAATTAGGACTAAATGGATTTGCCGGCCTGATGAGACACCGGGTCACTGGAGCCAGGATGCGGCTAATGGCCTCCGCCAACACGTTGGTGACCGCAGCCTACCAGCACCAAGTGCCACTCCTGAGTGAGCCCTGGGCCCAAGCTCACTCAAGACCACGCCCTGCATAGTTGTACTCTAGGTTAATTTATTCTTCTTCATTTATTTTTTTAATTTTTCACATACCTATTGTACAAAGAATGTGTATATATATATATGGTAGATATTGAATATATAAATTGCATAGAGGGAATAAGATCACAAAGGCCTCCATTTTAAAGACTGATCACGTGTTCCTAAACTCTCGAAAATTAAACACAATTCAATAAATATTTTTATCGCATTTTAGCAATCTCCTCATCGTTTGATACAACTATTAATTTGCGTAGTTATTTACAGTAATTTATTAAGATTTATTTCAGATACCTCGAATGGCGCTAACGCGCGATGGTGCCATGTTATAAGTTATAACGCTCTCTACTTCGGCGACACAACCCATTGGAGCACAAACAACTCAAATAAACTAGGTTTGCTGAGGTCCAACCGCATTGTGCTTCCTTCCAACTTGGTACTTAACTCCTGCCACTCCAGGACTGGCATTACTTTGCATATGGATTATATTTCCCAGTCATGGTGAGCTCCTATCCGCAAAACATACGTGGATTTATCATAAGTTCGCCCAAACTTTGAGGGTAGGGGTCGGTGATCGTTGTCACGTGAAATTTAGTTTGAATTTATGTTGTAATTAAGTTTTATCTCTAGAACTGGCTCGTCGGTTAATGTATAATCGCGATTAGTAAATCATGCACTTCGTGGGGAATTTGAATGCGTTAATACGAGTACAACACGCTTAAATATGTAAATATTAATAACCATCAATTATTAATATTTTTTATTACTTGAAAGGTGTTCATTGACATGTTTTATTTTTTAATCGCTTTTCTTAAGACAGTCGATGAGAGGTATTCCCAGTAGTTCACAGTGCCATATAAAAAATGTATGGTCAACACATCGCTTTCGCTTTATATGTTCACGTCAACCATCGCAACATCTGTTATACCATGGCTACTAATACGTTGGTGCATTGTAACAAATCGGAGCGGTGGTTTCAATTACATTACGAAACTTTTTTTTAAATGGAATAAAGTAATCGAGTTTTAATAAATTTACGAACGTCAAACAATTTTCTAAAAATTACCAAGACATCAGGATAGTTTTGCTTATGTCATTTGCCATCCGCAACCTCTATGGATTGCGAGGAGTTTTGGCATAATACAACGTCTCTCTCTTCAGCGAAGTCGTTAAGCAATCTCGAAACCTTAAGCAGAGTATCCGGAGAGATCCGAGAGAAACGGTCAATAGAATATCGCCGCGACCGTCCAACAAATCCCGACACTGATCACGGTTGAGACAACCCCATGTTTACACTAATACATGGGGAATTAATTTAACCCCTAACAACTCATACAGGTCTTAATGGCCCAGACCCGAGCTACCAACTTATGCAAAACACTGTCGAGCTTTAACCCTCACGAGCTAAAACTATACCCATAATTTATTCTGAAGCTTTTGTTTAACACTGGGAGATCATGCACCTTTTACTGAAACGCGTGAAATCCCCTCCCTCTGAGTCTTATTTGCTAGATCCTGATATATACCGTATTAATGGATCGCACTTCTAGAAAGCCTTGAAAGGAACTCGAATGTTGGCTCAAACTTTGGAATGGAGTTAAAGTTAAATGTACTCTGAGTAAATGAACAGAGATTCAAATGAATCGAATTACTTAGCTACTTATTTACCTTTGAAGATCATGAAACATCAGACATCACTGAAAGTACGCCAAGTTTGAAATAAGCTCCAACGAATTATATTCAAGCAGTTCCTGACCATATTTATTAGGTATGGGTGTTGTAAGTTATATTACAGATATTTACAGTAAAAGCAGACGTTTGCAAATTATAAAATTACAATATTTATCTTTTGCTAACCTGGTTCCGTGAGTTTGTCTTTATTACTTCTTTTGATGAAAAAAATTTGGACTGAAATAAGTATTAAATTTTCCACCACTACCAACACTATTTTCGTATTTGTTGTTCAACGCTGACCTGGATATTTATTTATATCTATGCTCGTGAAAACAGTTTACATGTTAAAAGATAAGTGCAATAATAAAAAAGAGTACAAATTATTAAAAAATACTCTTGCTTATGTTTTAAAAGTATTTGTTTCAGTAGAAATAAAGCGAATATATATATTTTTTACATATAATTTCACTCCATTTTTCCAAATGCAGTCATGTTAACCACTTGTTAATAATGAATATTTTTATTGATTTATTGTTTCTTCAGGATTTGGTAATTTTAACTAATATTTTTTTACTTATACAAATGGGACTAAGCCTTTGTTGAGGTTTGAATGGATATTTTTTGCTTTGTCGAGTCAGTGATGAAAATATTTTTCAGAAAATAATTTATTTTTGCGAACTACTGACCTTCACTGATACGTGCTTCCTTTACAAATAATATTGAAGAAATTTTAAATAAACGTTTATCGGAAACCGATATCCTTATTTTTTTGGGTTCCGCTTTCTTTGATGCAGTCACTTCGTTAAAATATTTAATACTTACCTAATTATAGTTAGTATTTTATTAAGAGCTTGTATTCAAAATAATTATATCGGCGGCTCGTGAATATTGGGTGTACTAGAGTGCTAATATTACAAAAAATAGCATTGTTGATGTAGTTGTAGCCGAAAACGGCTTCTTTGTTTTTTTTTTGAAAATTCGGTTTTTTGAAAAAAGCTTCTAGGAAATCCGTGCTGCGCACAGCCAAACTGATATTTCCTGAAAATTTTCATAGAAAAAACTTAATTTTCAAAAAAAAATAAGAAATCGTTTTGGACAAAACAGTATCAATAATGTCAATTTTTTCAAACATAGCAAGCACTCTATCACACTCAAAAATTACGAGCCGCCGACAGACACAAAACACGCCATAGTGTTATTACGTTTGTACCGCGAAACGTCAATGGGATATTTTTACAAAGTATGAACAAAAACTTCAGTATCATAATTTTTTAGGAGAAAAAAAAACATTGAAAATATCTTATTGGTTATCACGTTTTTATTGAATGAAATCTTACAAATCCAATAAAAGTATTTTTAATCGGGTAATACCATTTTCATTTTTTTTTTGTATTTTTATAAATATTGCGATATTGTGAGATTTAAAAACCAATGTTAGTAGGTATTGAAGAAAGTTTAGTGATTTTAAAGGAAATCTTTCTCAACCGGTTGGTTTTAGCATAAATTTTCTAATTGAGCAGTTCGATCCAATTATTTTTTATATATTTATGAATTTGTGGAAAAAATGCAGTGTATGTCTTATGATGTATTTAGGGACATTTGTTTCACAGATTTGAACAATTTTAAGTTTTGATCAGTTTTATCCAAGTTCAGTTATTATATCAGTATTGGCTAGTTGTTTCACAAAACGAAAATAATAACAGAACTTGAATAGAACCTACACCGAACTTGAACATTAACTCTTAAATTTAATGAATTGTTCAAATGCTATGAAACAACCTGTCCTTAATGAAACAGAAACAGATCTTGAAAAGAACTTTCATAAAATTTTAAAATCAACTTTTAAATTTGATGAATTGTCAAAATTCTGTGAAACAACCCGTCTTTAGTGTTTTACCTGCATTGAAGAAAGTCATAACATAATTTATAGAGGTTTATGGGGCTGACAGATTACGCTGTACGCATCATGGTTTGTTCTATCTCAGCATATCTCTCGCCACAATCCCAATGGCAATATATGTTGAGCATTATGCTGAAATAGGCCAATCCACGAGAATATAGCACGCTAATAGCGTGGTCTGTCACTGGTTTTAATGATTTTGGGGGAAATATTTACCAACTGATAAATTTTGGTTTAAATGTAAAAAAATACTTAGTTATTTGGTTAATTTTTTTCAAAATACAAAGAAATTGTATTTTGCTAAAACATAAGCTTAACAGAGACGTCAAAGTCTATTGATATTTGCCTGGGCCCTTTATTTCAAAGCAACATAAAAAAAGTTTTCTTAATTAAACTTTTTCAAGAATTCTCGAATAATTGATACCACGTTTCTCGTAAATTGGAAACCAAAAGCTGTCCATTTGTTTCTCAATCAAGTTTTACGGCGTTGTCTTTATTACTAATTGTGTATTCATATTCATGAAGCTCCTTCTAGATATTGATGGAGTAGCCACACAAAACGTCAACCCTCATCAAAAATTATTCAGACAGGCGTGTGAGTTTGTGGGTATAATCTCCCATAGGCCTTTCTATAACTTTTCCTTGAATATTTATCAACAAAACTGTGTTCGGTGAAGTTTTGCTAATGTTAAATGTACACGACATCTCAAGCACGAGTCTTGTGAAGCTCAAACATTTTGTTAAAAGTCTTTTGAGATTTTTCCTCCTGATATCTCAAGTACGTGTCTTGTGAAGCTCAATTATTCAGTTGAAAGGCTTTTGTGATTTTTCCTCCTGACATCTCAAGCACGTGTCTTGTGAAGCACGAACGTTCTCTCAACGATATTAACGGACACAAGTAATCCATTTTATATTGTGTCTGAATTTATGGTTAGATGCCTTTTTAAGTTTAATACTTTTTTTTTATTTTCCCATCACGAATGATAAGTTTCAAATAAATAGAATACTAGGAACTGAATCAAATATCATATCAGACAGAAGTATTACTGAAGATAAAGAGTCGTGACTTGCTTTAACTCGTAATACCAGATTTTTCCACATTACACTATCTAAAATTTCTTCTTAATTTGATAAAAAAATATTACAAGATACGTCTTCCCTCGTTAGGTTGGAAATTTTATTCAGGTATTCAGTAACTTATTTAATTGATTTACAAATTGATTGAATACGGATTTTACATCATCAAACGTTATTCTAATGGAAGAATTATGCTGAAGTGACAACCACAACATAATCAACTTTATTCATCCTTATCCGACATGTGCTTGGCGAACTAGCGATTCTGGTATGATAAGATGTCTAGAAAAGGTAGCGGTCACAAAGGAGTGATTGCTTTGATCTGAATTTCTTGGTAGGGATTCAATTCCATCAAAGGGCATGAAGAAGTATTGAGTTATCCTAAAATGTAAAAAAATAAGTATACACACAAATTCAGTCGGTTTGATTTTACGTATTTTTTAACGTTTCGGGAATACTATCTGTCCATTTCAGTTACTATTTTTACACTAAAGTCCAGTCATAAAAACAATAATTTATAAAGAATAATTAAAGGCTTTTACATAAAAGTGATTCATGATGCAGTGTACATAGGAGAGTATCTGTATTATACAGTAGTAAAGTAGGTACAAAATACACAGTTGTAAAATTGTGATTACAAGTAGTAAAATATTAAGAAATGATTAAAAAAAATAAAACTAAATAAAAAAAATATGAAGCAATATTAGTAAAACGTAAGAGTAACATAAAGTAAAAAAGAAATTACAATAACACTAAATATAAAACAAACCATTCAAACTAATTTACCAACACTACTCTAATTTGTAGGATTCGACAAAGTGTTGGTATAGATTATGCTTAGTTCTATAAATGGAGTCAATAAATGATTGATGGGTATAACCTTCAAAATAAATTAAAAAGAAAAGTTGTTCTTAAAAAAATTCTATTTTTATAGTGGAATAACTTGGATAGAATCACCAAATTGTAATATTTAGTTATTGCCAGGAAAATATTATGACCACTGAGCTATATTTATATCAAAAGGTTCTGGGTTATATTCCTAGATGCTACTGAATCATTTTATGAGAGTCGTTAATATTGTCTTCAATGAGTAAATAATTATTTCCATTATTACTTGTTTCGCACGAAACCATAGTAGGTACTATAACAACTAATTACAAAACATAAAATATTACGTAATTATAATAAAAGCATTGGACTGAATACGGTTTTAATCGTAAATCCCTACAAAATTACATGCACATCTTACTAATCAAGTACCAACCGTAGGTGCGGTCAAAATTATGATTAAATCAAAAATGAGTTTTTTTTTGTCGGACGATAGAGACGATGCAGTTGAACAGATATAGCTAAGATTTGTAGAAGAAAATGCAAATGTTTGAGTAAACGTAATCTTGTAATGTCAAGATGTTAACCTCAAGGTTATAAAATGTTACAGTCATTAGCATAATAAAATTAAGTTTCTAATGTACAATCAGTATTATCAATGGTTCGTGATGAAGTGAAATAAGGTAGGGCCTGTAGGAAGTAGGTTGCATAGGTATTGATTTAATTTTTATCAGCTGGTTCCAATGTAATTTTATTGGTATTACTGATAAGAATGGGAAAATAATATGAACAGCGTACACGTGTGGATGGTTCAACAGATTACATTTTTTATTTAACAATATTTTTTCAAATCTTTTAAAACATTGCTGTAACGTGTAACGAGGTGTTATTAAATTAACGAGTTATTTTTAGATTAGGAAGGTGTGTTTGAGTACCGCCGTCCCGGGAACCATTTATTGGGTAACCGGCACCTCGGCCATAGGTCACTAGCTCGTTGTGTTAGGTGATTTAGCAGTGGTGCCCGGGTTTATCAGGTGAGATGTATTCGGGATGCGACTGCCGACCAGTTGGGCGGGATGCTAGATTGAGTCTGGTTTGGGAGATCCTTTGACCTCTCCAACCGGTCTCTCAACCCCTCGCCTTGCGAAGCAGTGGGGTGGATATATTCAATCGTATCACTCCTGAACGTACTAATCCCTAGATTCATAGCCACCCCTTAAACCCTTTTCCTTCCCGGCAAATATAGACCCTGAGGGATTTTTGTAGGACCTCCTGTGTGAGGTTAATGTAAAAAAATGCTTATCGGTTTCAGTGAAAGTATTATAGGATTCGGTTTAAATTAATATGACCCTTTTCGTCCAAAAACTTATAACAATTAAAAAGATTTTTTATATATGTCTGGCAGTAGTATGAAATAATTTATGAAACTCTAAAACAATTTAGCTAACCAATAATATACCTCTCCTTCAACAAATTTCTGCGGGTATTTTGTAAAATAAAGAAAACATCTCAGGTTTTGGGAAATTCAAAAGGCAAAGATGTATGGAATCTAAATACATATTCAAACAACTCTTGCTTATAGCCGCTCGCCGTATTTTAATCATAATTAAGGTGCGTGTGGAGGTACGAGAGTATACATAAATATTACATGAAAATGTACCTACGTGATTTTACGGTGTTGATATGACAGCACGTTTTACCACGTCTAGATAACGAAAAATATATTTACCCACGACTCATGGAATTTTTCTCGTGATAAAGATCTGCGAAAAAATGTATTTAACTTCCGATGGTTGGCCTTCAAACAGCTGATTTTCTCAAATAAAAGCAAATTATGTAGCATTCTTTTTCTCTTAGTAATAAAAAATGGAAATATTTTAATAAATTCAGAAAAGAATTATCATTATAATTCTTTAGTATAAATCATTTTACTAGTTTGTATCTAAGGGGGCTTGTTATTTAGTTCTACAAATTCTGATCACAAAGAATTAATATGATTAGTTAATAAGCGACTAGGCAATGTCGACCAAACAATTTGGTGGACACTCCGTCCGATATACCTACCAGCTCGTGACTTTTGGGTGTACTAGAGTGCTAATATTATAAAAATGGCATTATTGATGTTGTTGCAACTGTAAACGATTTTTAATTTTTTTCGAAAATTCAATTTTTTGTATAAAGATTTTCAGGAAATTTCAGTTTGGCCGTGCGCCGCTCGGATTTCCTGAAAATCTTCATATAAAAATTAGAATTCCTGAAAGAAAAAACGTTTTCAGCTACAACAACATCGAAATCGCCATTTTTTGTAATATTAGCTCTCTAGTACACCCAAAAGTCACGAGCAGCCACTGATACCTACTAGTCCAGTCAGTGGGGAGTTTTACCTTGCAAAAGGTTAGGTAGTTGCGATTTTGATATATGTTGTTAAGATTGGGACTCTAAAGAAAAAAAAAAGTTTTCGACCTTGGGAGGGTCGAGCTCGACCCGCCATCTTGGATTGAAGGTGCCAAAATTTGTTTTTTTCAAAATAATTGTGAAGTGGTCGTTTTTACAACCAAATTGTTCAAGGCAAACTTAAAGACAACTAAATTACCTACATTTTTTGTAGAAAGTTTTTTTTTGTAAGTCTAATATGTAACGAGTTACAGTGGCGGAAATGTGAATATTTTTCTAAAAAATGATGAAATTCTCAACTTAGTAATTTTTTCGGGTTATTCATTACATAGTTATAATAATTTTGTTAACTCATTTCCACACCACCATGAGGTAGAGAACATGGCGCATTTTATTGTGGTATCCCCAGTAGGTCTACTCCACAGATATACCAGCGATGGTAGATTTCGAAATTATGTTACATTACTATGAATTATGTTACAATAAATTATCTTACTTAATAACAGTCTTCGTCATCAATGTCATCATCTAACTCATTGCCTGTGATACTGAGATTCTGGGCTTCCATTGACAAAATCTCTTCTTCTTCGTCCTCGACATGGATGTGATCCTCTGGCCAATTTCGGCATGTTTGACCATTACAGCACCCACATACAATAGAACACTTCAATCCAGCTTTCCTGCAGCTACATGCAACGCCGCATCCTTTTTTACAATTGCATGAAATAAATTTTAATAAAGTCTCGGGTGCTGGTTTCTTTGTCATTCTTACTGGAACAAGCCCGTTGGTGTCACGTTTCCAGCCCCAGTTTTCTGGATTTTTTTGGATTCCATACCATTTTTGGACTTGATGGTACGTTCTAAATGCATGGTACCGTGCAGCGTCGTTCGTTGGTGGCAAAGAGGCAAGATTGAATTTGCTTTTTGTTGTCGACTTTGCGAAACGTTTGTAGCGGACTTCTTCCAAGGTTTCCCTATCCATGTCACTCCCGTACAAAGCAACAAGAAAGCGTGTTCCTGCAACTGCTATGTCTTCTGGTGTTGCATCATGTTGTTTGAAGATTCCTATCATGGCATTGAGTCTTGTGTCGTTTTGCACAAGCGAACAAAATTTTGTTTTTCCTTGGTTGAAGAAGGACGATGTTGTATCGCAGCCGCTAAAGGCATGAAGAAACAGAATATTCTCACCCGCCTCTTTGTATTTCACACTATTCGCGGAATGCAGTCTTTCAAAAGTTTTGCCTCTCCCGGGTTTGCGAAGATATATACAACTTTTGGGTGGTGCTAATGCTGTCAGCAGAACTAAGAGATCAACGTCTTCACCAATAATGAAAACAGCGTCATATGATGAACACAAGGAAATCGCAGTATTGACAATCAACTCATCAGCATCTTCTTCAGCCTGCTTAACTGTAAAATCATCCTGTATAAATTGCTTTGTAAGCATCGAAATCAGACGGACTTTGTTATTTTCATTGGCTAAAAAACGTTCTTGTGAAACTTGAACTGGCATTGTTTCATCGAAAAGAACATCTGCAGACATGAGCATCCAGGCAACGTCCTGTAACCAGGACTCAATCAGTGTTGCCAAGTCAGCTGTAGACTAGGATCCCACTATAACAAATCAACGTCATCGAGCACACGGATGATGCTATATTAGTATATTGTAACGCAGAAATACGTTAAAATGATATTGTGTAATATGTTCGTACAAAATTTATCAAGAAAACTGGAGTTTTACAAAATTTTCTTTTTTCAACCGCTGTAACTCGTTACCTATTAGACTTACAAAAAAAAATTTTATACAAAAAATGTAGGTAATTTAGTTGTCTTTAAGTTTGCGTTCAACAATTTGGTTGTAAAATCAACCACTTCATAATTATTTTGAAAAAACCAAATTTCGGCGCCTTCAATCCAAGATGGCGGGTCGAGCTCGACCCTCCCAAGGTCGAAAACTTTTTTTTTTCTTTAGAGTCCCAATCTTAACAACATATGTGAAAATCGCTACTACCTAACCTTTTGCAAGGTGGAGCCCTTTTTTATCCCCCACTGACTGGACTATACGTCTTACGTGTTATTTATATTACGAATTATTTTTACGATTTGGCTTCTTCAGATAAGCTCAGTACTGCTCAAATGAAAGACCACCACTTAGAATCGAATTACTTTAACTATCCGTATTTTGGTGACCAGAAACTCATAGCATTAAGCTCATAGATCTAATAGCTAAGCATTTTCTAACCTCTTTTTCCGAAACTCTTTCTTCTCATTTTATTCAGCCTTGAACAGATTTCGAATAATTCAGGATAATAATTAACAAAATTATGCCATAGTTATACTGAATTCTGGAAGTGAGGTTAGGACTTATATTACTGACCTATAATTTACTCATATATCACATTAGAAAAAAAATTGTTTATTCCCATCTCAACCGTAGATTTAAAAAATATTTAAAATATACGTTCTGTATTTTTAAAGTGATATTTGTCTCCTTCCTAATACAATTGTGTGCATTTATTGCGTTTAGTGCATCAGCGGCATTTCGCAGTAAGGTTAGATTTATCTGTTTATTTGCACCTTAATCACAAATTTTCAAGTATTGAAAATGCACAATGTTTATTTTTCAAATCCTATTTGTTTCCTCACCAATATTTAAAACATTGAAGGCATTTTGTCAATGTTCCAAGCTACAATTATGTCTGTAGTTATAAGCCTTAATCGTAAGTTACTTGATGTAAGTCTTACATGTAGTTCACCAGTTATTATGAATCCTAGTCGTAAGCCAGTTATATTTATTATTCATTACATATATTTGTACAGCGCCCTTAGGGAGATTTTTCACGAAAACGGTGCTACATAAATTAGCTAAATATTATTATTATAACAAGCTCGCTGGCTACTGGCTACTGGCAAGCATTAAAAACAAAAATATTGGGTCAGCGACATTTTGCAGTTAGGTGTTGAATTCAAATGGGCGTGTGTTTTATTGCATAAACAGAGCTGAAGCTCCGTGGCTTGGCGAATTGATAATTATCACATGGTTCTCGGGTTCGGAATTATTTCACTAACTGTGACATGTGAGCTTGCTCGCTTTACGATCGCTATTCGGTTCAAGAACTCAACAGGAATGGTTTACAGTTTGCAGTTTGCTCTCTGTTGTGAGAAATAAAAGGTTTCGCGTTGGTAATACGAGTGTTGTCCCTTTAATTTATATGACTCAGAATATTATTGTTTATAATTTAAATTTAATTAAATGAAATAAATATTTTAGAAAGTGTTGCCAATTTGCACATGGCATTATTTTAAGCGACTTAAGTAAGATTCATATGTATTTTTTGTATTTTTGTAAAACGGTTACAACATTACTTAATTTTTATACATTTGAGGAATATCTTTATGAATCCTTGCAAAGTTTTGAATCTTTAGCAAGTTAAAGAAATTAGAAGAGAGCATGGAAAAAAGGCGAGGAGGTATTGAATAATCTAATTCTTCAGATCTGATTACTGAACACAGCTAAAGCCATTTCGACCAACTCTTTGATTCTGAATGGCAACCTCTCATCTGAAAAAAAACTGAGAAAATGTTCCATTTGGGAACGATTCTGTATGTGAATAACCCATGTAAATTAATTTTTTTTTTCAACCCCTAGACTTCAGTTGAAACTTAATCCCACGAATTCTCGGTCCAGAATGAAAGAGCTTACTGGTCTGCTAAGGAGTTCTTCAAATTATAACAAAGTTAAAGTTTTTATAAATATAATATTATAAATTCGAAAGTGTGTTTAGTACCTATTTTTCTTTCAAGTCGCAACGGAGCGACCAATCGAAGTGATTTTTGCGTGCGAATAGTTGGAGGACTAGGAAATGACATAGGCTAATTTTAATTACGGAAAAAACTATTCACTCCCGTGGGAAAATTCTTTGCACACTAATTTTTCCCCAATACCATGAGAAGCCGAGGGGCAAAGCTAGTCTTATATAAACGGGAGAGTGTCCCGTTTATTAGTTTATTCCGAGATTTATGAAATTTTGCACAATTGACCTTCAAAAAAAGAGGAAGGTCACTGTTTACAGTAATTTTCGAAAACTGAAACAATATTATAAAGAATGCTAATTTTATAGAACTCGTAATGAGCGCAAAACGTAATGTGTGCAATGACGGGGCAATGACGAAGCTAGCAGAACATTGCGCCCACAAGGGTGGGTGAGAATTGGACGCATTTGTTACACATTTGGACAGCTACTAATTGGTCAATATTTACATATGTCTATCAATAATATATATAAATTAATATTATTATAATGAAGCACTTATTTGAGAAAGGTGTTAACGGGGTCGTGTGATTCACACCGGAATATAAACTGTGGAATTGTTTTTATAAAAAAAATGTTTATTATGCGGACATAATATTTGAGACCTTGCAAGTTAGTACTTACCTTAGTACTCAAATGTTCATAAAAACCTGTCCATAATCTGGTTAAATCTAGTCAGTTTTTTACACATCATACACCTGAAGCGAGACGCAAAAAGTCTCCTGTTGGGAACAAAATAATATTTATTATATTTGCCTTCAAATGTCATAATTGTTTATTTTTGCTTTTATCTTGTCCACTGATAAATCTTTTTTATATTTAGGTGTTTTGAATTTTTTAGCTGTAAATTGCTTATTTATTTCACTAAGAATGACATCTTTTTTGCGAATTACGCTTTCCTAAAAAATTGGCCATTTTCCATTTAAATCGTAAACAAGATTATTAATTAACTGTTTGTTTTTTGTTGCAGGTACGTGTTTTTGTTATTCAACCCAGTTAAAGACTTGGTAAGTTTTTAAAAGACAGTGCAAAATAATTCAGAGCAGGGCCTCGATTCTCGACGAAGTCGACCTGGTTCGACCTACTCGTTGTTCGAGTGGAACGACTTTTGAAGTTTGGCGTATGTAAGTATGTACCTTCGACGTGACTCAAGAAAAAGAATGTCGAGCAATGTATGTACTTTCGACGACGATTGCAAGCGGCCTGAATTGGAGAATCGATATCCAGGTCAGTTTCATTTTATGATAGAAAATTATACGCGTTCTATACCTCTTATTTACTATTTTTGGATGATAATAAAGAATTAGTAATAACCATATGTTCATATCGCAAGTATGCCCTACTGTCGAGTTTGAAAGCCATCTCCGATCTGGAAACAATCGTCGCCTCTACAAAAACAGTCAATCCCTAATTTAAAGAACGGATTTCAATCAAAGCTAGTGACTGGGGAAATTCCGCGCTTGTGTTATCGTTATTTTAATGAAATGTGCCCTGAACAATGAGCGTTATTGGATCACCCATCATTCGTCACCTGTGAACAGTTTGGCGATATGCCAAACGCGTTCCCACCATCTGTATTCGATTGACATTTGTCGTTTTACAACTCGTTCTTGAAATCAGTTTTTCAGCTCTGAAAGGGGCCGAATGTCTAAAAACAGCTAGTAGCCGAATGGACAAATGCGTCCATAAGCGTTTCCACATACCTACAGTGATGAAAGTAAGGTGAACTCTATTAATGTAAGGTTATTTTAATGTCTCTCTTGGAAATGGTTTTCATAGTTTTGCACAGTATATATGCGCAGTATTTGCATACGTGAGCTCCTTTTAAGATGTCACATTAAAAAATCTGTCATTTCATAATTAAGACAAATTTTTTGATTTTACCCCCTTTTGCATGCATATTTAGCTCAGGTATTCGGAGTGATTGTTCGCAATTGTAGACTGCGTTACTATTATGATCAAATGCATTGGTACACGTAGTACAAGTCAGTTCGTAAATGGTTCGTAACGGTTTCGTTATTGTTTTTTACATAGTGATGTGTGAACACTCCCGGTCAACTGCAACTGAATTTCATTAGTAAATAATGTCAATAGTCCGGAAGAAAGGTCATAGAAAAGTTGATTGATAATGTTTGAAACCTCTATCTAAACGTATTGGCACGGGTATTCCATGGTGGCATACGGAGTTTATAAAGTAACAAGTTATACGTAACCCTGACGTTATGGTGCTGAGTGACTGAGGCTTTTGGCTGGCAGAGTTAGGACGAAATTAGACTAAATGAAGTTGAAACTAATGCAGAGTTCAAAATCAATGTGTAAGTATAATTAACAAGAATAAATAAGATGTTTTTTATATGTAGAGCGGATGAAAGGAGAAAGGAGTGTGATGATTCATTTTACGTTAGATAAGTTCGATGTGTGAGGCGGTAATTGAGAATTTGTCTAGTCCCCACGTGTAATGAGCTGCAGAAGAGCTACGCATAGGAAAAAACAAAACATTTCTTAAACTTCATCTGCTCCATAGCACGCATCCAAATATGAAATTTTTAAAAGAACAACAATATATTAACATCTGGCCGCATTTACTTTTGTTTGTATTCTCGAGGCTCACATTTTGATTAATACCGACGAATTTGTAACTCTTAATACCCTTTTTCTGACTGACACTAAGATCGATAAAATTAGTACCTTTGGATTAAAATATTTTACGTAAAATGGTTTGAAAAAATTATAAAACGTTTTTATACTACGAAATTAGTGGTTGGCACCAGATTTTATTTTTCTAGACGATAAATTAGTAACTTTCCGAGGTATTCATTTGAAAATATCTGAGATTTTAGTGGTAGGTTTATCGGATTTAATTAAAATATACCCCACGGAAAGATAATTTTCCAGACCTGCTAGAGCAAATTCGACTGTAGGTCCGTGAAATACCCCGGGCCGCGCGCCGAATATTTTTATACACGCCTTACACATGCGTTGATAAGATTCCTTCTTTATTTTTTTCCGATTCCGTCTTAGCGGAAAGACCATGTATAATATACATAAAAATACGTCGGAGATAGAGTGTTCAATTTTGGGCGAAGCTTAGAAATAGTACTACGTAATGGTCGTCTTTAGGGAGGTACGTCAATGACAATCTGCCCTTAGTAAGCTATTGGTATTAATTAGTTACTTTGTGAACTTATCTTGTATCTTTCATAACTAGTCTACCCACACAGATGACACAACCCACCTCACTACTGCGTCGTCTGTCCACGTACGGAAACTGCATTCAGACGTGCATACCAAATAACCGTATGCACTAGACCACATATGTTCGCGAGGTGTTGCAATTTCGGGTCTTTGTAGTATCCAGATTTTAGACGTATTCGGTTGGTACTGTCCAGATTTTAGATGTGTCCGGGTAGTACTGTCCAACTTTCCGATGTTCATCCTGCTCTTGTTTGGCCAATGTGGGTACGTCGCAATTCGTGTCCCACGTTTCTCTTTGGCTCGTGCCGGAAAATTCAACCAATCAAAGACTTCAAAGCTATGCGAGTGGTTGGGACAATGATATGTAAAACACAAGATAAACTCTACATCTCTCAACGAATCCCGGAATTGGATACATTAGTCAATTACATACTTATTTAAAGTTGTTTAGGTGCTACATTTGGTTTTGGTTCTTTACTACCAATGACATAACAATATCACTATCTGGGTCTCAAAAACAAGGTGCACTATGTATTCAGAACATCAGAAAGCATTACACGAGTACTAACAAGCTGCTCAAACCATTCGATTTTTTCTAGAAAATGTTTATTACGTTAACAAATACGACAACCCGTAAAAAATAAATTTATTTAATTTTTTGGCTCTTAACTGGTGTGAACTTTCAAAATGACTTTAAAAAGTTTGAAAAATAAATAAATGATTTGATAGAGGATTGAATCTTCCTCCCGGGGGATTGAAGTTAACCGTACTAAACACTAAGCCAAAACCCAATTGGGTAGGACCGATATTTATTTCGTATATTAACTGTTGTAATGTCATCCAATTTCAGAGAAATGCGTATATGTCCGTGTTTGTTGATCATCGATAACGAGTCTATCTACTGAGTTTCATCTCGAGCGTATGTCGTGAAGCGGGTTCATTTTCAAGATATGCATTCGTTATTACCGAAAACAAAAGTGGAATTAAGAAAGATGTATTTATTTAAAAATTACACTAGACTCATTAGCAAAAAAACTTTTATTTTTACTGCGGACGTTACCTTGTTGTGTCAAGGATTATTTTTAAACTGGGTAAAATTATTGAAAATCTTGTTGTCTGCAAATCAAACAATTTTAGATATTATAAGTGACATAAGTTGGTTTTAAAAGTAGGCATGCGAGTACTGATTACACAAAATTGTAGAATCATTTTTTGTTCGGCAGTCCAATCTCGTGTATCCTACGCCATTGATGTGTCGAGACTATTTTACTACTTGGTCCACACTGAACAAAGCCATCCAACCAGTCACACATCAAAAAGACAACCGGCGTCAAAAAGTATATCCAACCGCTTCTATATCCCGTTGCATGGTACGTCGTAGTCGTCTTTTTACTGTGAAGCTTGCTCTGCGAGACAAGTAATACTGTCGGCGGTGCACACCTGAAAGCAAACGCGGTATTCCACGTATGCCCGTTTTATTTGCTTTGCCAATTTTGTAGAATCGCGCCACCTGGTTCGGCCAATCAGAGGCCCGCATTTTGAGACGTCATTGCTCAACGTAACAGCCGTGAATGCGCCTCAGCCTTGCCAGTGAATGAGTCTAACGTAACATGACGGGTTTTTTAATGCATCTTGCTACTCTTTTGCTCTCAGGTATTGAAATAGGCGTTTTGCCCGCTGCGACTGTGACCGCAAAAGGTTTGTTGTTACCACCGGTGGGAGCGTTAGATACACAATCGGCTCTAACCGGTTTTATAATAAGAATGCCCACGCACGTTGGTGTATAATTTTGGGACATTACCGGTACATTGCTTTTGTTTTTTTAGAAGGTAGGATTTCTCAGAATTTAAAACAGACTACAATTTATAAAAGTATCTACTGAACGACTACGTTCTTTTAAGCAAATGGCTGAAATCGATGAGAAAATAATTCATAATATTTTTTTCTAGCCTTTCAACGTGCGAGCATTGTACTTGAAAATCTTTCTCGCCATATTATATAAGCAACAAGCATTAATGAATTCAACTATCGATTAAAGTTAATGGCAATAAATATTTATCAGTAAACAAAATAATTATAGCGTATAACCATTTGATTAGCATACAACATAACCTTGGTATAGGCACCTTTTTCAATCAATCCCCATGACAGTATTACAGTGTGATAATTTTCCTTATTGTGCTTCGTAAAATCTCGTGGAGTATAAATAATGTATATTTCCATTATTAAACAACTTATAGTGCGATTAATTGTGGTCACATTTTACTACGCCTCACCCACGAACTCTGACGTCATGTGCGCAGTCACTGCATTTAGCATTCAGTCAAAACTAGGCGTACATAAGTGACGAATTGGGTCACTGAATGGGCAAGATACGTAGGTAAGTCTTGGATTTTTTTGCACACAACGAAGAATACAATCATTAAAATTATACAATTATTATTATTTTACAATTTATTGCAATTATTACAATTATAAAATTATTATAATTATACTATTTTTTTAAATTAGACAATTATTACAACTATACAATTATTACAATTATACAATTATTACTTTTGGATCATATATTGATCTGTATGTTTTGTTTTTGATATCTCTTTTTTGCCATTGTTCATGTTTTGCTGTTTATATTTTTTGTTAATACATAGTGTATAATGATACTTAAATTGTGCATGATGTGAACATTTTTAAGTTGACTGTTGACATCTACGCTTTTCGCAGCGTTTATCTAATGACTTTTTCATGTTTATAGTCTGTAAATGTTTCTGAACAATAAATAAAATAAAATAAAAAATACAATTACACAATTCTTAAAATTATACAATTATTATAATTATACAATTATTACAATTATATCATTATTACAACTGATGTAAAATATGTAATATGCTTTTCAACCAAGTGCGATACAAAAATGGTTATTAGTTTTTATGTATCTCTATAAATAGGGTAGCACTTTCTTCTGCCGCCTTTCTTTGAAATAGGATACGGAACTCATTTATAAGCAATTTGGAAACAAAAGGCTTCTTATATTGTATCGTTGTTCAAATAAACTGAGTATCTTCAAATTCAATAGATTTCTATTTATATGTGCTCCGCTGCCTGTAAAGAGTTGTTTATGGCATTGTTAAAGATGAGAGTAAAATAATAAATGTGAAAAAAATAATGTATGGGATATTTTGTATTTTTGCGTTATGAAGAAAATGGCTATTTCCATGCCGTCTATTCCGAAGTGTTCATTTTATAATAATAGATCTATTAACTCATGCTACTGGTGGATATTACTAGTCAATAGTCACCGTAATGACAACATAATGTTACCAGATGTATAGGTAGGTGTAAATGACCACTTAACTGTGTTGCAGCATTGACCTTCTTTAGTAAAAATTAAGGCAAATTTGAAGTATGTTGAATATTTGAACTCTATGAACTCCTCTGAATGCATTATGGTAAATAAGCATTTGTGTTACGTAGATACAATTTACATACCCATTCGTATCTTTCAGAGAAACTGCAAATTCTGACTGCAAAATGATCACACAAATGTTTTATCAATATTTAAATCTCACTAAAAAAAATTAAAAAATATTAACAAATAGCTCTTTTTAATGCAATATGTATTGCTGCTTAATTTTAAATTCTTCTTAGTTTTAAATGGCATTTCGATTAAAATGCAAGCAAAGGTCGTGTATTACATTATAATTAAACAGGGAGTTTTATCAAAAAAACTTCCGCAGATAAAATTTGTGACTACCTCGTCGAATATTAAATTTATCTACCAGAGATTAATTTGTAAAAAAAAATCTTGGATATCGTATACAACAATTTGAATTTTACTGCCATTTTAACTACAAAAAACTTCATTTTTTTACTATTATAATCACGCAAAAAACTTCCATTATCACAAATATAAAAAACTCAGATTTATTCTTCTTTCGAAATAAAGAATATAAAATCTGTACATTTATTTCTTCCGCGTCACGACCATAAAAAACTGTTCATCTCAAACTCCAAGCGGATATATTTTTAATGATCATAACTCTGTAGGTCTATTCAACTCGAATACAAAACTTGACCACTTTTGATGGTTGATTGATCATTTTTTATTGTATTGAATGTTGATTCAGGATTGATTGATTCGAATTGATATGACCTCTCATATGTGAACTTGATCAGAGAAGAGTCGATCTCTCAATGTGAATTAAATAGTCAATTAAAAACAAGTGGTTAAAATAAATTTTAATCATTGAGAAAATTATTATCTGAAGCAACAACAAATTTAGAGCTACTTTGCTTTACTACTTGTAATAGTAGGGGAATATTTTAATGGTCACCTAGTACCTTTTGTTTCCAAATTGTTTATAGTTTTAGAAATCGGCCACGTAAATAATATTAAATTTATGTGTATTTTTTATTGCTAAAAACCCTGAAGAAATTTTTCAATGTACTTCGCCTAGGAGAACAAATTACAGTCAGAGTACAGATTCCGAAATTTACGCATTACAATTGTGACGTATTTCAAAATAAACTACTGTTCTTGAAAGCAGATGAAAAACGCTTTCAGATTTTATTATTACAAATAAATATAATACTGGAAGAAATAAGATGTAACCTATAATATATAATCTTTGTACTCTTTTTGTGCAATAAATATTTTTTTTAATTTTTGAATTTTAAGCAGTTAAAAATATTAAACTTTGAACGCAAAACAAAGATAAACTTTTTAAGGTTACTTACTGATGGTTTTTATCGTGTAAATTGTAATTACTACTTTGCACGAACTAAAAATATATTTAAATAGACAAAGCTATTAAAAAAATTATAGTCACTTCACTTTTTCAAATATATTTATTTAAAAAATTGCAAACCTTGACAGATATTTTTCAAATGCTAAATGTTTTTTCATATAATTTTTTCTGGAACCTTCACGTAAATTTTTTAATGTAATCTTAAAGTGCCATCTTCTCTCTTTCTAGCACTGTTCAAATCACAATTTCTATTCTATTCAATCATATTTCATCTTAATTCAAAATGAGGCAACATAAGTCCCAAAACGCCTCTATGCGCTGTTGTCTGTGAAGAATATCTCCCAAAAGGGGGTTAAGTAAATATTGTTATGTGTCATTGTTAGCGCATAATAATAGAATACAAACATTTTTTTCAATAATGTCTGCTAATAACTTGCTAAAATCAAATATATTTCTGGTAACATCTTACGATCTAGGAAAAAAAAATAAATTTAATAACCCATATTACATGGTCGATGCTTACAGGTGTATAATTTAATAACCCATAATACATGGTCGATGCTTACTAGTTGCTTATAATTTAATAACCCATAATACATGGTCGTTGCTTACAGGTAACTTATAATTTAATAACTCATAATACTTGGTCGATGCTTACTGGTAATAATTTAAGTACTCTTTGACTTTTTGTTCTAAAATACTAATGTAGGAGCAAAAGTCGAATGTTTGGGAAACAATAAATTATAAAGTTTGTGCTCAGTTAAATAGGCGCAAATCGCAACAATAAAGTTTTTAAAGTTTCTACAATTTCATGAGTAAACATTTTTCTTTATTTATGTTTTGAATAATTTCCCACCCTTCTTCTAAATCAAATCCGATCGTAATTAAAGAACTTTCACTCTTTCTTGTTCCGATGAATTATTTATTGGTGTGGAAAACATTTTGATTTGAATGGTAATTTTGTTTACCGTTGGGAATATCTCAATACAAATCAGTTCGAAAACATTAGATTTATTATCAAAATTAAATAATGTTGTTTTTGGAGCTCCTTTTTGAATTGAATTTATGATTAATTAATTAGGATCCTGCTGTCAAAGTTTTTATCAAATATTTAATAAAACTTTAGTAAAAACAACATTAGTTCTTAAATAATATACCAAATTGTATTTCTCTAGAATAACAGATAAAATGTTTAACTTTTTATCCTTGACATAATTTTACTACAATTAAATTGTTACAATGAACGCCTCGTTAAACGTCAAGACCGATGTTAATAAATAAATTATGTTTCAATAGAAAAGCAACGTCAAATTGTTGGATTGTATTTGCTTTTCAGGTTTTACAGTGTACTCTGTAGTTTTTTTTAAAGCAAATTGGCGTTCTGTAATTTTTATATAATTTTCCTGATTTGAAATATCCGAATAGGTAATTTTATATTCAAAAATTTTGTAGCTAAATACCCTTTGGAGAACATACTCATATATACATACCTAGACTAGTACTACTTTCTGAAGAAAACATAAATTTTTCAAATTTTTTATAAAAGAATGATTAATTTTTTTCCAAAAGTCGTGAAATTGAAATAATTCACGGATTCCCATTTTAACTTTGGAGGCTGTATATTATCACAGTTAGGGAAATCATATTTCATCTTGATTGCATTGCATGGTTCACTTCTTTTACTTTTTCAATTGGATGATATTACAATTGGACGATTTATTGTGATTTGATTCATACGAATAGCTAAATGCAATGCTTCCCAATCGATAGCTTGCACCCAATTCCAGAAGACTGGCAAAATAAAGTCTAATGACTAATTAGTCTAAAGTCTAATTATAAGGCCCAGGAGTTTTGCAGAAATTCACGTGTGGCAAAGTCATGCAATTTAATGGACATTCAGCGGCATTTTGTGTTTTTGTTTAACTTGTCAGGTTATTAAAATCAGATATAAAGCTGAAACGTGCCTAGAATCGGCGTTTAACAAGGACCTTTCAAATTTCATAAAAACAAAATGACGCTGAGTGGCCATTTTATGACATACTTACATTTGAATTGCTGCGAAACAACTGGTTCAGAAAAAGTGTATTCCGGATTGAAAAAATCATTGATGGACCCCCGTTGCTCTTAGAAAAACGAATTTGAAAGAAAATATATTTTTAATAGATACAATTTTAATTTGTTTGCTTTTTTATAAACATGCATTTTCCGATTAAGGCGATGCACTACGTCGTGTAATATTTTAAATTGAGCCGCTATCAATAACAACCCTTACGTAGATGGCGATAATATTTAAATTCCCGCTTAACACCATCCGCCTGTTTTGATTTATGCATGAAAAAAACGTGGCCAAAAAGTACCTTTTATTTTATTTTGTGGATGTTCAGGCATAAATATTTTTTTTTTTTCGATCATTTTATAAATAACTTAATTTGCCACATTATTCAATAAAATCATAACCAAAAATGGGTTCGTAAGTAAGAGATTTTGAACTTTAAAGCAGTTTTCATAGGCCTTATACATTATTTTTTTCTGGGCTTATAAAAAGACTTATGTAAAAAATACTCGATTGTTTCAAAGGCCAAGATATATTCTACTCACAGTATTTAATTAAAGCATCTGAAACATTTCGAGGTGACCAAATTTTAAAATCAAAAACACATGATTTTGTATTACTACGTATGGCATCGCCTTAATATTATCTGTTGACAGCTTTGTGGTATTATAAATAAAGTAAAACTTTACAATTTTGTTCCAATTCTAATTTGTTCAGTTTTGTGAACAAACAGCTATTACCCGTAGAGTCAATTTATTCGCTTTTCAGAAAGCTCACATGTCTCATAGAAATCGTTATCTCCCTTACCATCATTGTTAGAAATATGAACTAAACGGTTTTAATAAGATAAAACACCATGCTTAATATTTTAATACAGAAGTTAACAACAGAATAATTAAAGTGTACTGCTCTAAGAAACCAAAGGTTCCGACCGCCATTTGAGATTAAAATAATGAAACTTTGTAATTTTTTTATCATTTTTATATGAAACGACAAAAAATCGAGGTGGCAAAAATGTTTATAATACTTTTTCATAATAAAAAATGTTTTTTTCTCGAAAACGGTTGAGTGTTAGACAAAACAAAGTAAGATGAGCATTTAAAAAAAAAATTATATAGTGACTATAAAATTTTAATATTTTATAAATTATTCATTTATTTTTATAATAAAATTTGAAAACCTTTTCCATCATCTTAACCAGCGAAAATATATAAAAATTCACCGACAGCATCTTTAAGAAATACAACGGTCAATATACCGGAGGCCTGAGGTTTGAAAAAACCTTAGAATCAAATGTCCCAAAAAAATTACTAAAATTTAATAAAAAATGGTGGACTAATTTAATAAGAAGGAGATAAAAGCTGAAAAAAATGAGTAATGTTAATGATTTTTATACTGAATTTTTCACGGATTTTCTTTGTATTTAAAAAAAAAATACCTAAACCCATTGATTATTTTTTTATAATCATTGGGGTTAGGTATATAAACAATCGACAAACCGGTATTTACCAGTTTAATCGGGCTTTATCGTAACATTTGAAAAAAAAGAATATATCTGTACAACAAAAAACCTTACATAAAATAGATAATGTGTATCGCATTGTATTATGCAAGCGAATGCAAATCAGCCCTCTGGGAAATTAAATTCCGTCGTGTTATACCCCCTAGGAATACAGGAATAGGTACTTGTAGGTTGCTCAACCAAGAAGTAGGATTATACCTGTGAAGTCGCATATTTTATCAATTAGTATGGAAACGTATAATGGATAACTGGAGAGAGTTTTATTTTTTAAAGTTTTAAAGTCTAAGAACATTATTAAAACACCAATGGATCTTGTAATCTGTGCCTTTTCCTTTATAAACGGGTTAGCAGCAGTTATTTTGTACGAAACATTTTATAACCTTTTTTGTTTCTTATCTCTTATATATTTAGTCACTGTAAATAATAATCAAAAACACTGATCTTGTAATAAATACGTACCTCGGATTGTACACAAAAGGTCCAGTTGTTGCGCAGAAATCAAATGTAACATTGTCATCAATGTTCACTCGGCGCCATTTTTTATTGACATTGAAAAGTTCCCGCTAAACGCCGATCTTATAATAGGCTGTCAAGTTTAACAAAATGATAAGGTGTCCTATTCGGCTGATCACAATTTGTTCAAAATCAAAAATAGACTTAGGAATCGGCATGTGGCCATTTGATTACGTCAATATCTGCGAAACAACTGGGCCTGTTTTCTTTTTTATGCACAAAAGTTCAGTACGACAATGAGAATATATTTTTATGTTTTATACTTACAACAACTTACATAATTAATGTATTGTGGTAAATATATCGCAATTTTATTGATTTATAATAAGAAAATAAAATCATGTTGACTGCCACATAATACTCACACTCCTCAATATACGTACTTAATGGTCCTTTTGAGAAAACGAAAACATTTTTATTGTCAAAAATATCACTTACGTTGAATTGTGTTTATTTTTGGACCTTGTCGGGGACCCTAAAACGCTTATCACGGAGGACTCTCAATTTTTCAAGAGTCTTAAAACAACATGGGAGTGGAATATAAAAGTCGACAATCACTTTTTTGTTTTAAAAGAAAACTTTTTTATATTTATTGTGCCTATTCATATTTGCGTTCTCGTTAGAGATAAAATAACCAAAATTAATGCATGTAATTTTATTATTACAAGGCATTTCAAAGACCAGCTTTTCGTTCAACGGGACGGTACTTCTAGATCAGGAAAAATGATATTCCATACGTTGAGTCAATTAAAATTCCTCTTCGAAATATCAAATAAATAGGCGCACATTTATCGGAACGTAATGGATGGTGGAATATAAACCATTCGATTTCAAAATCAAAGATCCACTCTTTTTTTAATTCTAAAAAATGACATCATTCTCATATATTTAATGGATGAAATTTAGATCCGTAACAGGAATTTTGTGCGACACGAAAATGCCAATAAAACTTAAAGGAAAGACATACCAGACTATTGTTAGACCCGCGATAATGTATGGCTCCGAATGCTGGACTATGTACAACTCCTACTCTAGGCAACTCGAATCAGCAGAAATGTGAATGCTTAGATGGACGGCAGGAGTATCATTAAAAGATAAAATTAAAGACACCATAAATACCACGCTATTAAAGCATTCAACAGTCTTCCACTTGAAACAAAAATTGAGAAAAATAAAAATAAATTCAAACACAAAATAAAAAAATGGATTAAAGAACAAAAAGACAATATTACCAAAATACTATAACATAAAAGAATAAAACATATACACGCAACACAAAAAAATATATAAAACACGCAACACGCACAAACACATAAATCATTATAAATGCCGATTTACATTCTCCTTTGATATTTTTCTTTTAGTGTTATAATTATATTTTAATTTTTAATCTTTATTTTTTATTTTAAATTTATCTTTATTTTAATGTTGTTTTTCTTTTATTTTCTTTTAATTGTATAAATTCTTAAATTATAAAATGGGGGCCTCAGCACGGGTACCCAGTGAGGCCAACATTACTAAATTGAAATATGAAATATTGTAAAAAAAAATGTATCAACAATAAAAAAAAAAAAAAAAAAAAAAAAAAAAGCTCACGCATTCGTGGTAGCCTGGGTGTCACTGACATAAACAGTAAGCTAGAGGAACGACAGTTAAGATGGTATGGGCACATAAGACGGAGACCACCAGACCACACAGTGAAGCAGGCAATGTCTATAGAGCTTCAAAGACAGTCATCCAGAGGTAGACCAAAGAACTCCTGGATGACCCAATGCTTCAAAATCCTACAAAGAAACGGCCTAGATGAAAGCGACACTCAGAACCGAAGAAGCTATAACCTGAGAACGAGAAGAGCCGACCCCAACAGCCTACCTAGGCAATGAGTTGGGATAGTGCTAGGAAGAAGATTCTCATATATTTAATGTTAGAATTTATAACCCGTGATAAAATTATTTTCAGAAATTAATTTTCATCAATTTCAAAAGTCTAATTAAAATTAATGTTGACCTTCGGGTTCACGTTACATATAATGTAAGCTTATAAGCTTAACGCTGTCGAGTTTATTATAATGTGATTATACAGTGTTGCCTAATCAAATACTTCGATTACCATAATATTTCGATTATGCCAACCTTTCAGTCACCCATTTCCTCATTGCTTGGTCGAGAGTGACATCGCAATATAGCGCCGGAAGGGGAGACCCTCACCCGGTTAATGAAACCCCTTCCCCCACGTGTTGTGTTACATTTCACGTGGAAATTGTTTTGACACTTGCTCCTCGGTAGCGTTGTTATTTGGCAGTTGCGAGGGCGGTTATTGCAGCCCCTTTGTTTGTTTTCGTGACGCAACACATTTTTCAGTTTTTTCATAATGTTGCATTCTCGGAGGGTGGTAGTAAACTGCTGTCATTTACAGTGAAAGGCGGGGTGAATGTTTTTTTTTGCTCTAAGTATATACTGAATTTAACAGTAATTCATACAATTCCTATTTACTGCTAATAAATTAGCACAATTCTATACAAATGTTTACATTGTTTTGAAAGTAAGGTGGGATCGCCTTTAACAGAGGTTCCCAAACTTTTTTGCCCCGTAGACCACTTGCCAAATATATTTTTTTCCGTAGACCCCCTGCCTGCGGAATATTGAATTTTCCTAAAGCTATTAACGTCTCATGTGATAATCATTTCTCTTTTTCGTAAGAAGATTTCCTTCCCTTGCCTTGCCCTGGTGGCGGTATAATTGCTTTGTCTTTAAATTGTGCAGACTTGTGAGGTATTACACCAAATGAAAATGGAGCAGGATAAGCAACGGGAATTTTTTTCTGTAGCTAGCCCTACAGAACTGCCCCTTAAGTTCTTTGTTAGCGCTTATTCCGATCAGTTCTTCTTGTCACATGATCCGATTCTTCAACATTCTACTTCCACAATCAAAATGTCCGCAAACTTAGTTTTGAAGTCTGTGTGAAGTACATTTAAATGTTGAACGTCATTATTACTGGACGTTTTTCAAAAACAAGTTGGGAATCTAGGAAAATTCGCGGCTTCCGATGTGCAATGTTTTGCTTCAATATATTAATACTGAGGAGAAAAGGAACGTATAATTTTATTTATAGACTTCAATAAACAACTTTACAAAATATAAAAATACAAATATCAATTAAGTAGTTTCTCAATCTATTATTAGTATTACGTAAACTGTGTTATTTGTGTTAGGTGTATTGTGTCATTTACGGAACTCCTAAATGTTGACTTGAGGCAAATGGGGGTCCGCTCGTATGTACCCCCATTTGAATCTCGTGGACCCCCAAATTTTTTTCTCGCTGACATAGACCCCTAACAAGCCGATATCGACCCCTGGGGATCTATATAGACCACTTTAGGAACCTCTGGCCTTTAAGGTAGGTAATCAGAAAAAGTTTTTTTTTTTTTTTATGGAATTATTTACCGTATTTGTTTATATTGATACGATAACATTATTTTCCGATATTATTTAAATATATGGGCCTATGACTGTAAATAATTTTATTCTTAATATTTCATTTTGTTTAATTTAAATACAGTCCATTTTATTAGGTACATTTATTATTGAGGTTCACATTACCAAATCAGGTTTTGTAAAAAAGTACCGCTAATAGAGCAGCGTATTACTATTACGTATAAATTCCCTCTTGTAAGCAATGGTACATAATAATCTCAATATAATAGCGAAACAACGTAGTCTAGTGACATCGTGCAGTAATAATGTTTCAAAATTGATGGGATCTGTTTGCTGTTTTGTTGTGGGTTATTTTATACTTTTTATCATCACAGATACAAAATTTCGGTTCGTTAGATGTACAAGTTTATTTTTGTAAGGCTATATATACTACCGTAACCATTGAATGGGATTTCCGCGTACTTCTGTCCCCGTAATTCAAGATGCCGCGAGGCTTTAGTACTTTCAGGCGGTGTGGTAGCGCGATGCTCGGATCCTAGCAGTTTGCAGATTCGGAGGCCCCGCGGTATCTCGTCGGCGGTCATAATGTCAAATTCAAATGGAGAAGTTTTAAATGCGCCACCGGAGGGAAATTATTCCCTTTCAGGAAATATGACGTCCTTGTCCCTGTCTCTCTGATGTCTGCCGCCCCATATCCCGCACAACCTTTCAACTCAAATTGAATGAATTTCCCTTTCCTGTTGAAACCGCGATAGGGTATTTTCAAATTGCGCCACGGCAAAAAGATGAGATAATTTATGTATCCCTTTGGGCTGCAGCATGCTCTGGCTCTGTGAGGATTAAACTAAACATTTTTGTACTCAATTAGGTACAGTTTTTGATTCAGAGTCATTATAATAATTTTTTTTTTCTCTTTTCGTCCTTCTCATATACAGTATATGATAATTATTGAATGATTGCTACTTAGCAAAACATACAATAAAATATATAAACAAAAATATTCATCGTATTGAGGGCAAATGTCGAATTGCAAACCACCTTTGCCAGGTAGGTATAGTAAACTTAATTTTAAATAAAACAACGCTGAGCTATTGGAGCGTTCACGTATTAAATAAAATCTATAAAAAAAGTTTTTAAATATTTGGGGGCTGGTAAACTTCAAAGATAAGTGCATAAACTACTGCGCTAATAAGGTTGTTGCACCTCGTACCTACGGAAATATTTGCCAAAAAACTTGGGGGCGAACTAAATTTAATGATTTCATGTATGAGCGTATTATTTCCAATTATACACGGAAACTTTCAATTAAAATAATAATTACGCTATGTCATTAACAAAAAGTACTCAGTTACAATTGTATCGCATCATATATATCTTTTGGTATAGTAAAACTTATACATTATAGTAAGAATTTATGATTTGGAAGCGTCCGTAGATCACTAAAAGTGTTCCACTTTTTTCAAGAACCTGTAAACCAGTATCATATAAAATATTGTATATACGTCCGCCATTGTTTGGGTTAGAATAAAATACATCGTCGTTTTCATTTTGAAAAGTTTTAAATTCATGAAGCTGAATTTGAAATAACGAATATTTTATCTAAACGCAGACAACAGGAAAAGCTCACAATTCTGCGGTTGATACTAGAAAAGTTTTTTTTAAATCTTTACTTGAGAGTTGTTTTCTGATGTTCCACTTACATCAAATTACAAACCTACAGAATTTCTGAAAGAATACTGACAAATATATTTTTTTTTTGCAAAACATTATATATATATAAAAAATCGTTTGTCACTAATCACTAATATTTAAATAATAAAAGGGGTATTTTAATGGTGAAAACGACAGCTACTATTGGCTACAAATAGAATACCTGGTGCTTTTTAAATTACCTTTAAGTTCAAGGGATAAAATATTAACCCATTATCGCAATTAGTTACCTACAACGTATCTTTACTCGTTAAGAATACATGTTACATGGATACCAATGGATTTTTTCTTCATTATGTAACTGCTAAGATTGAAAACCTGAATCCTGACTCAATAAATTTCATATCACTTTTGTCCAAATATTTGTTTTTGTCTCAATAGCTTCAAAGCGCGTAGGCTTTTAGAAAATAGGTAGGTTTAGATATTTTATCGAAACAAATGGGTGTATTTTTTAGATTCGCTTTAGGTTTTGATATCGTGTAAAATATATTTAAGCTCTCGTTAAAAGTTTTCGATATGGAAAAGCTTTTATCATGTTTAAACTTCATTAACAGGCACATTGAGCCAACTGGCGATGGGTAATTCAAATTCTGTTTGAAATTAGATGATTCCATATAAAAATAGCGTTCTTATGTTAGCAATAAAATTTTCCGCTCATCTAAACCATTGAATACAGACTCTTTTATCGATTCCGATAAAAAAGTTCGATAATAAATTGACGATGTTTATATTCGATTAACGATAATTAAACTTTGGTACTTTAACAAAGTTTTAGTTAATTAATCATACAATGTCAATATTATAGGTTCATTCGTAATCACATTACTACTCTCCAAGTTGTGGATTAATTAATACAAAATTAGTTCAAATTTTCCATTTTCCCGAATGATCTCAAGTAGTTTTCTGTTTCCTGGCAATTATCTGGTAAGCATACATCCGTTTCACTAAGTGCTCTCAGTGCTTAAAATATGTGTTTGGTTAGGATTAATGTCCGTTTGAAACTGGACTTAACTATTTGTATATACATATTGTGAACATTAAATAGACCCTCTGAGTTAAATATCAATTCGTTGGTATGGCTGAAATAAAACAAATACGGAAAATTTTGGCCTAGCAAATTTGAATTATTCAAATTTGTTAGGTTGGGATGTTTCATAAAAAATCAATTATAAATAATGCCATCAAATGGCCGATCTGCGAATTTTTTTAAACATCTATATGGTCACCATTAAACACAGATTTTTCAGTTCCTTGAAAATTATAATGGCCACCCGCACTTTATCTCTAAACTGAATTTCAGACCTATTTCTAATTACACGGTGACATAATATGAATAATGAACTGATGCAAACAAAATAATTGCTGGAATAGCGGCCTATGTTGTAAACAATTAGACTATAATTACTATTTCTCATTCTTATCATTATTATTCATTATTTTTTTAAATTAAATAACTGAAGAAAAGAGTAAATAACAAAATAAAATTTGTAGGAACAGAATAATATTTGGGGGTGGCCATAATAAATTGTCAAGGGACTGTAGGTCCGTGAGATGACAGTTGGACTTTTAAAGTGATCACAAAGCCTCTTCAGTATATCCAAAACTTGTATTCATTTCTACAATAACTAGAACTTTGCTCTATAATATACTACTTTTGATAAGATTTTTTTTTAATTTTAGGGGGCTATTTTTATTTTCACCTAATATTTTCTTCCACAGACTCCAATTACGTTAAATTCGTGGTTTCATAGAAGTAAAATAGGTATAACCTGTCAGACACTTCAACCTGCCGTAAATAAATACGTCGATGGTACAATTAATATACATGGTAAATGAAAATAAGATTCAGTATGTATTTAATTTACTATGTGTATTGTGTTTAATTGTTTTGAAAATGGTTAGTTTAAATTCAAGTCTATTACTGGTGACCTATTTTCTAGATCAGTAAATTCCTGACAATATATTAAACTTCTATTGGTTTTTTTTGTTATTTGTTTTTGGGGTGTTATGCCGTGTTGCGCTAACTCCTTCTTTAGCCAACGTTTCGGACAGCATTGCAGTGTCCATCATCAGGGCAGATGTGTTATCAAAAACATTATTTAACGTAATAACGTTATTTTGATAACACATCTGCCCTGATGATGGACACTGAAATGCTGTCCGAAACGTTGGCTAAAGAAGGAGTTAGCGCAACACGGCATAACACCCCAAAAACAAATAGCAAAAATACTTTTGGCCGTGAAAATCTTAAATCATATTCTATTGGTTTTTTCAATAATGAAATTAAAAATAAAAATAATAACAGATTTGAGAGACTACGATTATTTTTCGACATCGCGGGAAATTGCAACATCGCCTAGGCCTTGTGACATCTCACCTGGCCTTCGCCCCCCATGCGCCTTGGTCTTGCGACATCTTAGCCGGCCTGCATCTCCGCGCAGCGAGCCCATTCCTCCTCGCATCACCAGCCGAACAGGTCCGTTGCTCCTCCGACTTTCTTATTTCACACTGGAGTACGTGGAAGATCTATGGTCTTCACCAGTGCTGGACACCACCCACAAGTCCTGTCTCCACCAACGCGGTGTGGAGCCACCAACTACATCGCCTCGATCACTCCACCGTCGTTCATCTCCGCCTTATATGGTGTTGATAATCGACCTGGCGGATTGGCCGTCGACTACATCCACCGACGTGGTGTAGATCTTTGGCATGGAGAATTCGTCATCGATCAAGTCCACGACTTAGCGTTGAGCATCGGTCCGGACTCATCTTATCTACACTGACTTAAAATTATATACAACATTTTTCATATGTCTCCTTACTAACCCCAAATATAAATATTTTATCCCACTAGATCTGAAAACTAAACATTTCAAGCAACTACATTTGAATTGATTTGTTATGTTAAATGGGAACAGTTTAAAAATTACAGGATAATACAATATAAATCCGTAAAATACAAAAATACAGGGAAATAAAAAAAAATTGGAAAAACATTCATAGCCCGTGCTTCGGTATTATAACAATATGTAATTTACTTAAGATTTTAAAATTCTACACATAGTATATAGAAAAATCAAAAAATGTTTCTATTACAGTTAATTTAAGCAATGATTTGATTAATTTTTTCACAAAAGCTAATGGTTTCTTGAAAGGTTGTAAGTAGTGAGTTGTACATTTTATGGGCAGTAAAATTAATATGTCTTTCGACTAATTGGTTCATGAAAACGTATGAAGAATTGTAAAATATTCTTAATCTGATTCTAGTGGTATCTATGGCAGATTTGAGTTAGATATAAACACAGTCTAAATGCTTATTATTATAATGCTATTTATCAGTCACTCAAGATGATAAATAAATATTTTATCAAAGAAAAACAAAAAAAAACCTTTTCCGAACAGTTCATATATTTACACGCAAATTTAGCAGTAATCCCTAGAAGTAGAGGTCTACGAATAATTATTCAGAAACATGTTTTTGTTATCACAAGAACTAGAAAATTCGTTATCGGAAAGGGTTCGGAATAGGTTTTCAGGTCGATTTTAATATTCACGTTTACCTGCCAAAGTTGGCGCGGAATTTGCGATCAGGGATCTGGTCGTAGAATATTATTTGACAGTGATAAATTCTAAGGCACGCGGCGGCCAATTTTCCACCGTGTTGGCTTAATTCAATGATTGAGGTGAAGACGCTGGGCCCTTCAGGTGCGATTCATTACTTCGTCAGAATCCGCGACCCCCGGGAGCAGGGAATCGGTGACCGCATCGATCATAGCATCGGACACAGGCGATAATGGGATCATTACGGGACACGAGTTGTGTATCACCGACACTCTCATATTCAGTCATATTATAAGGAATTATCAGGAGTGTTGGATCGAACAATATATGCATATACCGAATACAACAATATATTTGTGTTAACTGTATAATATTGCTTGTAAAGATCTTTAAAATAACCTCCTTGGGCTAACGTTTTGCAGAATCTACAGTGTTCCTTATGAGGTAAGGATATTTTTTAAGGATTCGTGTCCAAGGAGAACAAATATGAAGATGATACGTTGATCATAACATTCTTGGACATGTAATCATTACGGAACATGAATTCTGCATATAGTTCTAAAGTTCACTTGGTGATTTATCTTTAGATAATATAAATTATTTCTTTTCACCTTGCTGATAAAAGTAGGTAAAACTTAAATTCGAAAAAATTCTCATCTTCCAGCTGAATTAAGAAAATATCATTATTATCATATCTCTTTTATATTTTGTCTATTCTTTGCTGTATTATTTTTAACTAGCACCTTCCTCGTTGTACTAAATAGTGTTTTTAAATATTTTATCGTAAAAACCTAATAGTCGTTTACATTTTAATAAAGATGAAAATATTTTGTTTTTGATTATAATAAATTTAGCACCTCCGCAAATTGTGAAGATTTTGTCTGAAATGCTTAATTGAAAGCATACCCACGCACGCTTCAACTTGTAATGAAATAAAAACAAAGAATTTTATTCCGCGCATTACCATTAACAAATTACGAAGTAAAGAACGTATTTTGTAATTTGCATTTACCTTGTAAATCAATAAACGTTTAACGGTATTAATTTATCATTCAACACGAAACCAATTACAAACCAATGAGAACACAATGAAAGTATTGATACTTTAAAAACACGTATTGTTTGTTTTAGAATTTACATTTATTACGCCATTTTCAATGTTCAACGAAATCTTTCTTATATTTTTTTCTTTAATTTAATTCAACATAAAACTCACCTTTTTTATTATATGTTTTTGTGGTTAACGATAAACGTTGTGCATATTTAATATATTGCTTGATGAAACATTTTGGTAAGCGTTCGAAACACACTGTAAAGAAGAAAACAATATCCATCCATACGATCGGAAACGAATGGAAAGATACTTACTTTGTGCACTAAAATTTACATATATGCTAGGATATAATTCTACAAAGAGCGAGCCGAAGTTTGGTTGTAAGATAAGAAATTTCATATCCACAGAGTGTACTCTGAAAAGAAATCGCAAATAATGCGTGTTACTTACGAAATCTCAAGTAGGTTTGTTTTTCCACATACTTTGAGGTAGGTACCAAAATTTTCCTTATATAAATACGTGTATTTATTTGAGTTGGGCATGTTTACGTCTTTTGACATTCCGTATCTAACAAGTTGGCCGGAGTAGAAAATCATTTATCTTTTAAATTTTCCGAATCAGCACATTCAAGTACCACCGCTAAACTTTGAACTTTCCGGAACACGGGGTAGAATAGTTCTTTTGCATCGCATTTGCTTCGTCGCTTAAACTGTTAGGAAGTTATATATCCACACCTGTGCTATTCGGGACACCCCTTGTCCCATTTTATGCATTTTCTTTATCTTCGCGGAGAAAGTTTTTCTAAAAGATAAAATTTTATGACAGTTTATTTGCTCTTCTGAAAGCTCCTGAACTCGACTTACCGGTGCGCGACGCACTGACAAATATAGTTCAAACTATGTTGATTGTATTAGCGTAAGGTGAGATCCATATCCATTGAAACACATGAAAATCATGCCGGATGATTTCTGAACACATAAAAATACCCCCCTCTTTCGTAGATGATAATTTTTCTTAATAATATTATTAAGAAAAATTATAATAATATTATAATTGCTGGACGAAACATCGCATTAATCCTATAAAAAAAAATTGCAAAACTATAAAAATACCTAAGATGAATTAACCAAAAACAAAGAAATCAAAATGATATTTCACTTCAAACCAGTACATCCACAAAAAAATTATACATATAAATAAAACTGTTAACATTAAGAAAACTATATGAATATAATGCGTGTCTCCTTATATACAAAACAAATAATAAACTCACACATACTAATACAGAATTCACTAAAACATCCCAAGTACACACACATTTTACCCAGCAACACAATTACATACATTTAAATACCATACATACTCACTATGGCAAGCAATCCATTGGTTACGAGGGAGGCAACATATATAATTGCCTTCCAGACAACATTAAAAATGAAAAAAATGTAAGTACATTTTAAAAAATATATATTTTTACGCTCATTCAGCAAAACAATGAAAGTAAATAATATTGTTATGTTATGTAGTTTTGTATATGTATTTAAATAATGTATAAATTTTATTTATTTCTAGTTAAATAAGTGAACATGTAATTTTCTTTTGAATGGATTAAAAAACTTCAAAAGAAACCCTGCATGATTTTAATAAAGTAATAAACTACAATCTGATATTGAGAAATAATTGTCATTTTGAACCATAAATGATAAGTTCAATTAATATCTTGAATTTTCAATTTGTGTTTTGTTTTGTCAGCGCGGCAGAGAATCCGTCCCACCGACTGGGGCGGTGTATCTGGGGAAATCATGGTGAACTAAATTTTTCTTTTAGCAATTACCCGAAATAAAAATATCTCGGAATAATGTTCTGCAACGGGAGAACTTTTGTTGCCATCAAGGAAAATAGTTTCAGCTTGCACAGTAATAAGCAATACCGTCTCAATCCTCCCTGCATATCTCTGGATGCCACACTCGTTCTGGATCTCGCCTTTCACTTATTTCTCCCTCCGAATTTCATATCTTATTCTCGCTTGAAAGCTTGAATTTGCATGAAAAATTCCGGATAAGAATTTAAAATATGTTTTTACCATAAATTATTGCAAGTGATGTTTTTTCCTATCCCAGCTAAGTGGACCCTGTCGCCTTTGTTATGTTAATCGTTTTGTTCAAAAATTTCCTGAAATATATATTTTCTACTGAAAAGTTACATCGCTTGAAAGAAAAATTTTCTCACACAGCGAGCTCAAATGAGTCGGGAAAACGGAAGAAAAGTTTTATCTCGTTTAAGAATCCATAAAGCATACTTTTGCCGTTTTTTATGACGAAATAAACTTTAAACAAAAAGTATGAGCGCAATTAATGTGATTAAGATGACTTAAATGATTTTAGTAAGTTTTTTCTGTGTATGCTCTATTTTACACGCAGCATATTAAATTCACCGTAGTCACTCGTCAATGAATCTCTCAATAAGTACTTGTAGTTTTTTTGATTTATTACTGTGATTATCTAATTATACCATTTATTTCAAGACTAAACAAAACGTAACTCTTAAAGTAAAATGATACTTTTTGAAAATTTAATAGTGTAAATAAGAAACTACCGTTGTATGTAGTACGTTTGACGTCACATCCGTTTCCGGCACCGGGGTAAAGTTAAACAA